>NW_009210013.1:3085-42005 GCF_000690835.1 Fulmarus glacialis
CCACCCCTGAGGGGCTGGGCCTGGCCCAGCGGCGGGTCCGTCTTGGAGCCGGCTGGCATTGGCTCTGTCGGACATGGGGGAAGCTTCTCACAGAAGCCACCCCTGTAGCGTCCCTGCTACCAAAACCTTGCCATGCAAACCCAATACAGTCCCCATACACTTAGTGCACCTTAATTAACTGCAGCTACTTTATACCTTATGTCAATAAGGTAGCAAGTATCTTTTAATTATTTGTGAAATTATTTTAATTTTAATTAGTATGACACGTGCCTAATAACAGATTTCCAAGAAGTCAGTCTTTGCATATGGTTAGTATTTCAGATATGAATTCAAAACTAAACAAGTGCTACTGGAATAGTAGTGATGATGTGCAGCTGAATTTGGTGGTTCATCTTGATTTTGAAACCATTCCTCACACACAATGTGTATGTTTTTTGTTTGGGGTTTTTTACATGCTAGAAATTACTTTATATACCCATTCATAGAGAGTTTGGTAGTCTCCATCTTCTTGTCAATAGACAAAAAAAGTGGGTTTGTGGCAGATACTTTCTGATTCCTGAAGATCAATTTTGAAAATAAGGTATTATTGTATTTTCTCTCATTTGACAAAAATGTCTTGGAAGAAAATGAGTGTTCAAGAAGGCTTGTGTTGGAAAAAGTCTGCTCCACCTTGCATCCTAGTAAGGAGGTTTGCCTCCAAGGGACTGCCTAGGGAAGGGTTCAGTGCATTTGATTCCCATGCTCCTAATCCAAAGAAGCCATAGTGGGAGACACTGGAGATGGTAAGGTTTGAGAAAATGGTGTTTTGTCCTGATGCTATGTGACCTGTGATCAGAGCACCTCAAACATAATTCCTACACCTTCTTCTTACAAGATATGCTAGTGGGCAGACACCCTTGTGGGTGCTGAGCACAGCACCAGCTGGCAAGAGTTACTTTAGGTCCTTTTATAGCAGGACACAGTGCTGGAAAAGAATATAAATCTTTACAACCTATTATCAAATGGAGAATTGAGATCCAGGCAGTGGTTCTTCTGAAGGACCGCGGCTTATCACGAGCTCAACCTAGATTCAAGGGAAGTCTAGCATTTGCTTCCTGAAAGTGTTCGGCAGATGCCATTGTAAAATGAAAGAGTCTATTGGGCCACTACAAATGTCAACCCTGTATTTCTAGCTGAACACATGGATGCACAGAAAAGCAAAGTTATTTCCCTGCAGTCCCCTGGCAAGTAAATGACATAGCTGGGAATAGAACGGAGATTTCCTGATGTCCATTCCCCTCTTATAATTACCAAACAGCGCTTTCTTCTTCTTCATTGTAAACATGAATCAAGCCAAATGGCATGCACAATTAGCTCTTTTTCCAGCAAAGCTGAGGGGGGAAGAGGGAAGGAGGAGGGGACCAGAGCAATGAAGGGGGAGGGGCAAGTCATTCAGGGACAACTGTACCTGCTGGGGACACAGTTTAATAACCGCACTGAATGGAAGGAGCAGGCTGTGCTGCAGATGCATTGTTATCTGCAGAGTCCCCGATCTGGGAGAGTGCTGCAAAAGGTTTAATGCAAATCCGAGACCTCTGCCATTGTGTGAGACAGATTAGGGCTCATTTGCATTCTTTCTCCTGTAATAATTACCTAGCAAGGAGTGCCTGTTACCATTAGCTTCATTCTGTTTGCCTGTGATAACGCCATCAGCAATCTCTTCTCCACGGATTATGGACACTGTGAGGAAGGGCAGTGGGCCAAGAAAATAAATAAAAAAAAAAAATCTGTTGGAGAGAGTAGTAAAAAAAAGTGAATGCTGAAAAATTAAAATGCAGATAATTGTAGAAATAATCGTTAAATATAGCTGGAGAAATACAGCGAGCTGAAGAGTAAAAGTCAATATTAATCCATAATATTGATGAGGTGTATAGTTTCAAATACCAGTTTAGAAAAGCCAGCACAGGATTTTAACTGAGCTTTTTCTGTGGTGCTTCAGTAGTTTTGTCCTGTTTTTGGAATTGGCTCAAATTGTTCTAAAATTAGCACAATTAGGGATCAGTGTTATCGAGATAGAAATGTTAACAGTCTAAAAATGATCTGATGCATCAGAAATTCAGGTAAAATTCAGCAAACTTAGTGCAACTTTGGGTCCTGGAACTCAAGCAAAGCTTACAAATGAAGTCAGATATTTGGGGTTTTTTTGTGATTGGTTGGTTGTTTTTAAGATGTGAGGAGTTAAATAGGAGAAAAGGAATGCAACTAAACATGGAAGACTGAGGATACTAAAATCAGCTATTCCCTCTACACGCATGAAATCCTTGTGACCAACAGTTGCTGTTCTTGCCATTTGCTCTCCTTGTGGTTTTTGCTCTCGGCGTCCTGCTGACGGAGTCGCTGGGGTCACTCTACGAGAGGCAGAGGGCCCTGAGGTCCCCCGTCCGGCTCTGGTTCCCTGTGGCAGCCCAGTTCTGGCAGCCTTGAAGCCCCAGCCTTGAGCCTGCACCGCAGCAGCGGATTGCAGCTGCTGGGGATAGAGCTGATGACCTGTTTCAGGGCCTTGCTGTGTGTGACATGGTGCAAGGTCCTCTTTGGATCCTGCTAGTGCAGGATTGAGGGCAGGCTCAGTTTGGAAGAAGAAAACATGCCTGATATTCCACATTCACGTCAACATCAGGGAGGGAGCAGCAGGAGTGGCAGCCTCCATTTTGGTGCAAATCCCCCCTGCCGGGATTTTTACAGTAAGGTAATTCCATCTTTCATGGTGGTGGAGTGGGGAAGCAGGAAGCTAAATCAAAGCAACCCTGGCTTTAGTCTGTAAGCAGCCATCTTAAATGTATTTAAATATATGTAAGCTTATTTTTGATCTGGAGCAGGCTATCAAAATGATGAGTCACATAGTTGTGCGGTTTTGGGTGGTTTTGGTTTTTACAGTGATTTTTGAGGGCATGCTACCATATTCACCTTGTCATCGACGTGGAAGCAGCAGAATGCCGGGGGTGCTGCTTGAAAAGTCGGTCATGGCTCTGCGGGGATAGAATGGTGTGGGGTTGGCAGGGGTTGTGTAGGTGAGCTGTTGGGCAGCTAATGAACGAACTGGAAGAAGCTTTGGTTACTGTGGCTGGCACCGTTTCTGGCTCTTAAGGATTTGGGAGGGTACTGTGCTGCCTGTAAAACATGACACAACTCACGTGTGTGAGCATACTTGGTATGTAACCAAGTTTTCCAGCGTTTTTCCCTTGCTGTTTGATTTACAAAGGTTCCTTTTTTTCCCCTTTCTCAATGAGAAAACAAGGGATAATTATTTTTCTGGGAAATCCTAAACAGTTGAAATACTTTTCAGATAATGGGCTCCATATAATAAATATGTGTTGAATAATAAAGGAAAATATTCAAGGATGAGCAAGGTTGACATTTCGTATGTACTCGGACCTTTCCGAAGTAGGGGTGGATTGCAAATGGAGGTGCAGGTCTGCAAACGAGTAACTAGTCTGGCCTCTTGTAAATCAGTTTTGCGTGCTTGTTTTTTTTTGTTTGTTTGAGGATTTTCTTTAACTGTGGTAGCAAGAAGAGAAATTTGGCAACACTTTAAAATGTCAAGATATATGGATAGGGCTAAGCGCTGCCTTCAACGATATCACTAGATGTTTAATGTTAACCAGAAGTTATATCATTCTAAATGATTAGAGGGAATGACAGGGAACTGGAAATGTTGACGTATTTCTTAAGTCTGATTTTTTTCCCCTTTTTATTTTGCCCAGTATAATAATGATAAAGATCACAAACGTGACAGGTACACAAACATAAGGGGAAATGAAATTTAAAAAAAAAAAGTTTGAAAGCACACATTTCTTAAAGAAAACAGGTACTTGTAATTTTAAATACGAACTGAAGGATACCAGTATGTTTTATTTAAAAGCAGCAGCTTAAGTCTTTTGTTCACCTTCAGACCTTTTTCTAGGAGGAGGAAATACAATTTGGTGCATGGCTAGTTCTACATAAATCATTTACAAGTTGTGCCATCATTACATAGGAATAAAACTGCTGTTGATATAATTGGAAAGGTCTAATGTATATAGTGTGTGGAGAAGTTTTGAAGTGCTATGGAAAATGGTTATTGTGTACATCTAAATGTAAGCTAAAACAGAGCAATGTATTTTACTGTGTGAATAATTGGAGATAATAAAAAAATCTTACTACTTAAGAGGTACTGCAGTATGATATGTGAAGCTGTGTGTTTATATATATACACACATATTTGAAACTTGAAAAAATAATGTAAAGATAACATAGCTTCTTACGAGGCTTGTATTATTTCTGCAAATTATTTTTCCCCATATGGTGCTCCTTTAATAATTAATTTAGTATAATCACCATATGTATTTTCAGTCTTTTATTTTGATTCTATAGTCATGCATTCCAAGTAATTTGTAGTTGAAGCAGTATTTAGCTGCTTTTTCTTTCTTTCTTTAACCCACCATATGTATGGGTATGGGACTGATACCAAGGCCTCCGTAATCTGGGAGAAGTGTATCAGAAATTACTTTTAAAATCCCCTTCCTTACTTACGGTTGAACTTGGGCTTTGGAGCCCTTTGTTAAAGATCCCCATAAAGGCACATGAACAGATGTGGTTTTGTTGGAGGAAGGGTCACCATATTCAGCTCGCGCTCCTCTGAAGTGATCAGGTGCCGAAAGTGTTTGCGCTGTGCGAGCTCAGCGGCGCACGGACTGCTGTTGCTCATCCTCCCTAATTGGAGGCAGTGGCCAGTCACACCCAGGAGCAAGGACGTGTTCGTTTGCTCAGGCTACGTGTGCTGAGCTATACAAGCTGATCTGAGTTGTTTTTCAGTACTGCTGCATTTGAATGTAAATTTAAGCTTACCTTATCGTTTTGGTGAAATGCATGTCATGTCCTCTACCCCTCAACAGAATTTCAAATACTCGTTTGGAGGAAGGTGAACATTGTTGGGCAGATAAGCCACTCTAGGAAATGGACATCCCAGTTTAGCAACATACTGCATGGGAAAGCAGCGTGTTTCCAAAAGAATAATTTAAAAAAAAAAAAAAAAAAAAAGTGGGGGGGCTTATTTGTGTCATACACTGCATTAGCAAACAAAAGACCCACAGATTTTCAGTACGTTAAGCTGTCCATCACACATAAATGAATCAAAGGAACAGTTGTTTATTCTTTAGTATCTTTATGCTGTCTGTGACTGATCATCAGACAATCCTTCCTGTTGTAACAGAGTCCAGATGTGAACCGCTTTATAGAAAATGCATGAGAAGTTACTTTTCTAAATCACCAGTAGCAGGGCCACACAGATCTCAGCTGTACTTTCATGCCTCGCCATGTCTCCTTCCTCTCTCTTCAGCCAGTTTAATAGCATGAAGTTACTAGCTGAAAAACTGGCTTTGTTCATTTTTACCTAACAAAAAGATTTCACAAGCTTTACACGATACGGTATAGTGATATTTTTCCTAAATACTGAAACAATACACGCACACAGAGAGCATAGATATCAATGAAAGCATACTTAAACATATGCTTATAAAGTAATGTGGATACCTAAACTTATGTAAGTATAACCATACACCCACACAAGTTACAAGACTAGACTTATTTTCAGCTGCCTTACTATCAAAATTACAATTTATATAACATAAATTATGTGAGTTAAAGGAATTTATGAAGCAGAATTCCAGAATTGTTTTAACACTCCTGTTTCTGCAGACTGTTTCCATCTTAGTAACGGCAACAATAACTCTTTTGGGGAGGAGGTGTAAAAACATTTTATGAAAAGGCCTGAAACTTGGAAGCTATGTTTTAACATTTATTGGAAAGCTAATTGCAAAATATTTCTTTTAGACCCAGTCTATTACAATGCTGATAGCAGTAATCTACAAAGCAAATTATGAAGAGAAAACAAAGGATTTGCACTGTTGTCCAGTGATATCCAAAATAGCACCGAGTGACAGAATATGGGTACCCAAAGCAAAGCAGCGTAGTGTCGTAGGGGCAGGGCTCAGCCCAAGGTAATCGGCTTTCCCGAGTTTTTTTAAAAAAAAAAAAAAAGTCCGTTTTCTGCGTGAAGCACCATGCGGATATACCCAAAGACTGCAAACGTTAATCTCTTTATGTGGTTTTGTGAACTTGGGTTTGTTTCTTAATTTGTGTACAGCTCTGTTAGGCAAAAACACGGTGTTGCCGCAGAGAGCATGCACGTGGGCGTACATGTTCTTGGCTCAGCCTCCTTGAGGAGGACCGACACACAGGAGCTGGGACTTGTGGGATGTTTGTGTGTGTGTGAGTGATACAGACAAGCTCTCATCCTCTTTGGACTAACTGCAATAGTAGATTTTTGGGGGTTTTGGTTTTTTTTTTTGTTTTGGTTTGGTTTTGGTTTTTTTTTTTTTAATTTTTATTTTTCCCCTCTGCTCAGACCTAACTAAGGGTTTTGTATTCAATCCTTGTGACTGGAGTGTGGCTTTGGTCAAAGATCACGATCTTAAACTGTGAAATTTGGATGGGTTACAACTCCAGCTGAATAAAATATGCCGTCTTCCCTTGTTCCAGCAGTGCGAAGTTAGCTGGGTATTTGAGTAGAAAGGAGTTCACCATTATAGAAGCAGGCAATCTGGGGAGAATGAGGAAGCTGAGCACAAGCCTGCGAGCACAGCTTGTGTACATATTTGTTGAAAGCTAATTGGCAACGTAGTTGCCTTTCAAAGTTGTTCTTTCACCTATCAGCAGAGCACAACTCTGGTACTTAATGTACTGTAGATTACGTAAACACTACCCTGAAATATTTGTACAGGCAATTAACTCTTGTTTTTACACTACTTTGAGTTACAAATGGAATCCTGCTGTAGAGCTTGGAGTATTTATATTATGGAATATATTCCATAATTAGATTAAATAATACTTTCATCAAACTGGCTAGCATTAAGATCAGAAAAACAGGGGATTGGTTATCCTGTGAAGAGCTGACAATCTTTTAAAATTCAACATCCAAGAAATACAGATGCTGTGTTGTACCACATCATTGAGGAAAAACGGTATTTACAAGAATTTTATTTGGAACAAATCTGTCTGCTCTTGGTTATTATATTTGAAGACTGTAAATGCTTATATCAGTAATACTGGTCTGCATTTTGTGTGGCAAAATGTGGTTACTAATGAAGTAACTTAAGGCATGCGTGCAGTGTGTCATCACTGTTACCAGAATGACATCCTCATCTAATATGGTGTGATGACTCTAAGGATACTTACATAGACGCATATTTATTTTTCTCCCTCTTGGTCTTTTCAAACTTATCTTACAAATGTTTTGTCCCCAATGAAATTAAGTCACAGCTCTACAATTTGAGCTGAATAATACGTCTATTGAAATGTAACCATTTGGTAACAACAGTCTTAAAGCCAGTCCTCCATCCTCCAGAGTTTATTCACAAGCACTTGACTGTGAACTTGAATAAAATGTTAATAGATTTTATTGCAATTCGTAGCGTGACTTGCTGCCGTGATAATAAAACAACATTTATAACATTGATGGCTGTAGCACTCTGGTGCTCATCAAACTGCTTTGTGCCTGTGCTTAACAAATGTGTAGATAATATGTTCCCCAATGGAGTGGCGAGGGACTGGTTAAATGAGTTTGGCAGTATTTATAATCAAACAGGCTAAAAGAGATAGAAAATAAAATGGAGTCAAAATCCTTTGTACCTTTCATATGTCAAGAGATTGCAACTAGATTAGATTGTAGTTGATTAAAAAATAGTTTCTTAGAAAGAGGAAAGTATAATATATTGTAGAGTAGTGCAAAAGTGTTAGTGCTAATATCGAAATACACACTGGGTGTATATTGATGCCATCTTGCAGATGAGGACAGCTAGACTTGACAGGCATTTCCATTATGAAGGCAGCAGCCCATTTGCAGGTTTTGGATTTGTTCTCTAAATGGTCCAAGTCAATTGCTTCTGTAGTCAGATATCCATCTGTTTTCTCTTGCATTTCTTCTCCCTTACCCTAATAACCTCTCCCAGATAGAATCATAGAATCATTTAGGTTGGAAAGGACCTTTAAATGGAGTCTAGCCGTTAACCTAATATAGCCAAGTCCACCACTAAACCATGTCCCTAAGCACCACATCTGCACAGATGGAGAATTCTTTAATTACAAATGCAGGAAATTTCAAGCAATTTACCTGAGACTGCACTTTTCTTAATCTTTTGTAGGTTGTTGTAACTGGTTTTCCTTCCCCAGTTCCCTAGCAAAATGTCCTTGACACAGAGAATCACAGTTTGGCCTGTTACTATATCCTTTCATTTACTTAAAGAGTTCTTGCAGCTTACATGCATGGAGACCGGCTGTTTGGAGGGAAGGGTTAGGTGTGTGAAATGGTTTTTGGAATGCCTGATGTCATATACAACCACTCTTCCTATGTGACAGAAAATGCTAATGGTAACTATGGATGAAACCAGAAGGCTGTTGCAATTATTGATGACTTTCAGTAGCGTCTAGAAGTTTCTTTTGCATTCCTTCAAAGTACCCTGGGGCTATAGGAAATTAAAGACATTTGAAGCATTACCTTCTTGCCAGATGAAAAGAGACAGGAGCAGTTGTAATACCTCCATCCAGTTGCTGTCTTCTTTCGGGGGCTATATTTGTTCATTAGAGTAATGCTAGAAAAAATTAGGAATAAATCATTTGCCTTAAGAAATAATTTTGGTTTGATGTTTCTCTGCTTTAGACATTTAAAACTAGCACTTAGTGTAAAAATGAATAGGCAGAGGGACTTCTGTTTAATTGGCAGGACAAGATTTCTAGGTAGAGGCTTTTTAATTAGGTCAGCTGATGTAGTTGGAAAAACAAGCTTTTGTGGACGTGAACGTTTCTTCAGATTTACATTTAATGTTTTGATGGAGCAACTAAGTGTCATTCATTTCAGGTTGGCAGTCTAACCTGCCTCAGTTAGATTTCTTAATCCAAGGTCAGGAGTCATTGGTTCTTAATGAGTGTTGCAATGTGTAAAAAGGCCAGAGAGTTTGTAATCTGATCTTCGTGATTAACTAGGAAGGAGGTGTAGCTTTGAAAGAAGTTGAAGCCTATTGTAAAAGCCTATTTTTGAATAAATGAATGTGATTGCATCACAGTGGGAAATACGACTTTTTTTTTTTTATATGCATTTTAATTCGATGTATTATTTAAGCATGGCTGCTTCTGAAAATGTCGGCTGTTGCTGTAGCTCCATTTCTTCCTTTCTACAGTATGCCTGTCCTTTCCTGGATAGTTGGCACTGCCTACCGTAACTTCAGGCTTTTCTCCTAGTCTCTTTACTGGTCTGTGTTAAGGGCTTGGTAACTACCATTATGTGAACTTGTAAGACAAATTATATAAATTGATGTGAATCAGCTGGAACTTTGATTGTTTATAGTGACTCCGAATCTGATCAGTAGTTTAGCCATTTGGGCTTTCCTTCAGTAGATTATACTGACTTTCAGGTTAGAGCATCTTTTTGTTGGTTTTCGTAATGACTGTAGGTAGGAACTAGTGCAATTTGGTGCAGTATTAGTTCATACACCAAGGCAAATAACAGTAGCAAATTTTTATCTTGCAAACTTCTCGCTGCCTGGCTTCCTCTGTCATCGGTGTCACTAATTCTCATTCTCTCATTTCCTTTACTTGTCACAAACCATTTGAGCAATCAGTGAAGCCTATATGGAGTACTGGCTGGATAAAAAAAATAAAGCAAGTAATTCTAGGTGGTGGTGGTGGTTGACCCACTCTTCTGCTAACAAAGTGGTTGCAGTAGTCCTAAACAGTATCTGTGGCAAGACCTGCGTGTTTTATGCCCATTTACTGTGCTATCACTGTGCTTAGGGACTTAGTTGTAATAATTAGCAGACTTCAGGTCAGAGACGATCTGTTAATTATTATTCTAGCTCTTCACAGAGTATAACTTCCATTAAGCCATAGGAGTTGGCTGAATGCATGCTTTCGGAGCTGTGGATGCACGGTTGTTGGGGTGTTTTTCTTACTAATAATTTTGTAGTACATACCTACAAGTGAATGGTTAAAAGTTTTACTTCTTTAATTTTTTTTTTTCCCCTTTGTTTTCCTGTATACACAAAATATCTGAAGCACACTAATCTGTGTGTCTGACTTCAGGTATGGCGGGTTTCAAAACCAGGTAAACTCTAGGGCTCTATTCCTCCTCCCCTTTTCTCCACCCCCACATACAGAGAAAGAAGTAACCTAGTATCTGAAGAATGCAAGTTATGCAGATGTTCAAAAGGCCAAATAAAACAAATAGATGGGCTGCAGCTGCTAGAGCAACATAAAGCAAAGAACATTCACTGCTGTGATGAGAATGCTGTATTTCAGCATGCCACTAGCTTTTGCCTAGCACAGTGAATTAGTTTAACCAGTTTTTATCTTATTTTGATTGTAAATTGTGATTGCTTTTGTAATTGTTGAGATTTCAAAAAAACCCAGCTTTTCTCTTAATGACGAAACAGGAGAATAAGAGGCAGTAGTATCCTTTCATAGTAAGGAAAGGGGAGTTTTACAGAAATACAAATGGTCTGTTTTGTTCCTAATCTTTCAGTGAGAGGTGACAATCTTTCAAGGAAGTATTGGGGGGGAAAAAAATCCCACAACTGGGAGAAGTTAGTATGTTGAAGATGCCTTCAAATATCCTGAAGTAAAAATGGGAGACCAGACACCCTGCAGTACATTAAAGATCAACTTCCCATCGGAAGTTTTGGTGTTGGGGGAACCGAAGAAGGTCCACTGCCCAATATACTCTTCCAAACTGGATGGCATCTGGAGTTAAAAAAAGGTTAAAAAATGATACCAGACTCGATGGGACCAAAACACTTCTGAGACCAAGTAAATCATTGACATGCAGATGAGTGGAAGTGTTCAGCAGTTGGTCTGCTATTTTAGGGCATTCCTAAGCAACACAATGGAGTGCCATAGAGAGATGCCCAAGTAAATACTACCCTCCTCTGGTACATTCACACAGCACAACCTTTTGCAGAAATATTAGTATTGTTCTGGGAATAATATGGGCATGTCACAGCAGTGTAGCCATATACCTGAGATCTGCAGGAGGAGAACTTGCTTGGCTTCTGCCAGTGTTTGGTATTGCTACTTCAGTTCTCATAGCTGAAGTAAACATGGGTAAACACACTTCCCTAATGGGGTCCCATGTACATCTCGTGAACCTGGGCAGCTTACTCTTTGTTCATATGTTTTAAGGATGGTACATAGAACAACAAGCAAGATGTGGCACCTTTGTCCTGAGCCTTTGGAATTTGGTCATACTGAAATGCTGGTTTGAGCTGTGGAATCGCGTAGAGTTTGCGACCTACACCTCTCCTGGTCAGAGATCCTGCTCAGGGTTCTCCATTTCCTTAATGCTGCAAAATTCAGTCTGACAGTAGTTTAACTTCTGAAAAAAAGACAGGTCATGATTTCAAGCATTCGAGTTAATATTTTGGACTTGTATGTTACATACATGTGCAGCAAGTATATCATCCAAGAAAATTGTTAGCTTCTGTGTATTTGGGAATTTGGTTCTAGGGCCAAGCTAGATCCCTATATTTTTTTTTTGTAGGGAACCAACAGGACCCTGAATTAGCCAGAGCTTTGAGTTGGATGTGCTTAGACGTTTTCCTGTAGTGAACTCCTCCAAAAAAACCCCAAAGCTTTTAATCTCTGAAAGTGAGATTTTATTTGAATAAGTACTGGAATAATAACTTTTTAAATAGAAAAAATGCAAAGCAGCTAGATAAGAAAGATGGAAATAAAAAGTTTATGAGCAACTTGCTGTTTTCTGCTGTATTTCTGCAGGTGGATCTTAACCCGAGAGCAGATTTTTATCCGACTTGGTGAATTTCTGAGTTGCATAAAACTCTGTGCAGTCCTGTCTGTCCCTAAGAAACTCCTTCCATTTTCTCTGAGGCTCAGCTGTGTTTGCACTCTGTTCCTCATTATAGTCTGTTCTTGAGCTGTAAGCACCAAGCTGCTTGCTATGACTTTTACCTGCTGCAAACACAGTATTTAAACCTTCTGTTTCTTAAGTACCCTTAAAAGCTCGCCATGAAAAGGAACAATCTTCTTGCATAGAGGTCCACTAATCCAGTCACTTATGAGAGAAACATAATGTGTAACACAGAAATTAAATAGTTTTGCATGTCTCTAACTTCTTTTGTTCCTGAATTTCTTGACCAAAGAGGCTATATGATATGTTTTGTGTATTCATGAATACATGTATATGTATGCACTTGTACCAATGAATATGGTCTTCGTAGAACAGGAATTCCTCTGTTTTTATGAAGAAATGTACCGCAGCGTGATTATTTCAACAGGCCACTGATACCTGCTTGCAGATACAGAAATCCTCTCACTAGAGTATAATTAATGTTTAAAAAGAAATTAGCAATGGGACGTAACAGAACGCTTTTGCCCACTTAAAATGGTGTTGAGTCATACCATTAAGGCTTTTAACTTGCTTATTTGCATTGCAAACTTGTTATGAAGTCTATAATTTTCTCTTGTGGAAGTATCTCTTGGGGAAATTGAACTCTCTTCTTCACTTGATGACATTTGCACAATATGTTCCTGATGTTTGAGGAGTGGTGGGTGCGATCTTTGAGCTCTACTACTATGGTAATAGGAGGAAAAAAATGTTAATGAAGACATTTGTGTTGTGTGATAATATCCACTCTTCTGGTTTTATTTTGTGCTTTTTCCGTAAGAATGACTACAAATTGACCCAGAATGGAGGGCAGTTAAACGGGTTGGGAGTGAAGCAAACCATTATGGTGGGCTTCGTCACCTTGTTACTGAAACGTGCTCTGAATCTCCTTACCCTTGCCTTAGTGGAGGCAAAGCTTGTGTAATAAGATCAGATCATTTAACCTGGTGGAACTGGGTGGGTTTTGGGTTTTTGTTTGGTTTTTTTTGTTTGGGTTTTTTTTTTCCTTTTTTTTTTTTTTAATTTTATTGTATAACCAATAACTGTCACTATTTAACTGTAACACAATATCTTATTATGTAGTAAATTTTCTGCTGCTTCAGGTTAGGATTTGGGGAGATTTAGTAATATAGTTAGTGGAAGAGGGTAAAATGGATGTCTAATTCTTGTGTGATGTTTTGAGGATTTTTGTACCTACAATCGCATATGTGTCTGGACTTGTACTTGTTTGTTGCTGTGAGTCACCTAAGTAGATGCGATTCAGATGCGTGCTGTATCTGTTAATTGCGTGCAACACGTTGATGTCTGTACTATCCTGCTTCCAAATGCTGGAACGTGTCTGTGCTCTTAGTTGGTGTCTGCTAGTTGATGCCCCTATAAATACAGATACTAAAAGACATGGAGTTCTGGTACCTACGTGTTGTTTTCCTCAAAGAGCTGGGACTTGAGTACTTTGTTGTACGCTCCAGTGCTTTGGATGACAAGCCAGATGACAAGACACCCTTGTAGTTCATTCATTACTAGCGGTATTACAACAGTGCTTAATCTTCACCTGAGGGTGGACCCCCGCTATGGTAATCACTCTGCTCATTCAAAGCAACAGGCAGTCCGTGCCCCAAAACGTCACAGTTTGAGTCAACAGTTATGGAAGGAGAAACAGGCACTCGCAAGAGACATGATTTGTCCCAAGTCACGCTGAGAACAAAAGCGCCAAGGACAGAAAACAGCTCGACTCCTGCTCCAGTGCTCTCTCTGTTGTCTGGTGCATCTGCTAAACCCACCAAGGTGCTCACTCCAGAGTGGATTTCTTTTGGGAGGAGCTACTTAACTAACAGTTGTGAGTTAAAATGACAGCTAGCTTTTTTGTGCCTCATTATGGTTCTCTCTTTTCCGTATTCATGTTAGACTCTTTCCATATTTAGTGTTGGAGATTTTATGGAAATACTGCTAGTTAAGTGCTACACTTGTGAGAAGGTGAAATGAGGACAAAACACAGGGGATAGATCAGAATCTTTAATCTTTGCTGCTGCATGTAACTTATAAAATGTATTAATCTGGTTTAATTCATTTACTGAACCATTTTGCACTCCATGTCTCTGCTGCTTTGCCTTCATTTTAACTGGTCTGAAGCCAATTTTTTTTTTTTTTAAAAGACTCATTCAGTTAGTATAGCAAGGAGGTTTAGCCCTCGTACCTTTTTGTCTGAGATCTTGAGGGTCTGCCCCCCAAAGTTGTGGGGGAATGTATGTGGTGTTAGACTTAAATCAGTTTCATTGCAGAGCTTTCCCTGTCATAATGATCAGTCTGCAGCACAAAATATCATTGATTTTTCACAGCCCTGTGGAAGAAAACCCCACAGTTGATGAATGGCACTGGGAGAGGCTCGGGAGATGCTAATTTTGTGGCTGGTGAGAGCAGCCGTGGCTGTTCCCCACCTTTCTTACCTTTCTTTCTTTTCTGTTAAGCCTGGCCTTTAGTTAGAAGAAGCCTGGAAGTTCGGTGGTACCCATGAGAGACTGTGAGTTCTTGAGATGACAGAGAAAGAGCAGCACTCGCGGTGAGGGAGAGAATAATCTTGCTGGGGTCAGCGGTGCCCCATCAGCCGCGGCGTGATCATCACCAGACCTGCCAGAGTGCCCTGCCCTGGGTGGTGGGGCTGGCGAGAAAGCAGGGCTGTCTGCGCTCGCACTCACAGCCTGACTCTTCCACTTACCTTTTGTACACTTAGAGTCAGAATAGTTAGTGTATCACAGACTGCCTTCTCCCCCCCTTTTTCTTCCTTCCTTCCTCCCCTGCTACAGATTTTTATAGCTCTTTCCAGGGGCAGGCGGGGGGGAAATGAACTATAGGTTTCTAGAAAAGACAAAAAACCCACACAGTATTGGAAAAGCAAGGATTCTTTCCATAATGGTGTGTTAATTGTACTTCATATTCAAGCTGTCTGCTTTATTTTTACATTCTGATTCTGGCAGAGTATTGTCCCTGTACTGACCCCTTTTCGTCTACTCTTATGCAAGGTGTATTTAAATAGCTGGATTGTAAATCTGGTTCTGGAAAACTTCCCACCTTGCCTGCCATTCCCCTTGATACTACTATTCTTGTTTAGCCAATGTGGAGAGTTGCTGCAGCAGTAGTGGGGCTGCTCTGTGCGTTCTGGCAACAGCCTGTGCTGCTTTTGGCCATTGCTTTCTGTCTACTATCGATTATCCACATATGTCAAAGTCTTATATGCTCTGAGTTTTTTATGCGCTATATTTTCTGAGCCTGACTATATTTTCGAAGCCTGGTGTACCCGTACTGGAAACTCTAGGTACAGACAATTTGTCACTGGCAGTAAGACATGCAATACTGTATGTTGTACAAGGAAAAGCTATAATCATGGAAGCATAGGAAGATTAACAGTGGACTGTTGAAATTGGTAGTTGTTCTCAACTAAATATTTGTTGGAATACCACAGAATTTTAAAAATCATTGGGACTGCATGTTAGAATTTCTGCCACCATTTAGTATTTCAAGTATTTGCTTTTGAAAGATTTGCCTTTCTACTGAGATTAAATGTAAAGGATTCTATTCGTAGCAGGTGGAAAATGTTTTTCTGATTTTGTTCAACAACATAAAGTTCAAATTCAAGAACATAAAAGCATAGGGAAGTTTACAGAAAATGTGAGTTTTGGTCTGAATTTTGTGAAATCCCCCCCCCTCCCCCGGTCTACATGGGGTCCCCGAGAGGAGGTTCAGTGTAGCCAGAGAAATCAGAATCCCATAAGAATTAATGTGAGGATCTGGCAGGAGACTTTTGTTCAATCCCCCTCTGCAGTCTGAATCCCAGAAAAGAAGACTGTGTGGTCATCTATAAGATGTGTAAAGAGCAAATTTCTAACCAGTTTGGTTAGGCTGTTATTTGAAAAAAAGAAAAAAACATGTAGAAGATAACAGCTGAGATTTGTCAGCCATTTCAGCAACGGAAATGGGCAGAATTTGACAGAGTTTAAGAACTGTGGGTTGCAAAATATCCGGTACAAAAAGGCTTTAGCTATTCTAAGTGTATTGGTCTACAGGAGAAGAGTTAAGAGTTAACTCCAAAACAACATATTAATGGTGGGAAAAGTATTGTCTGCTTTATTGTCAGCCATTCTGTGTGACTAAAAATAGGGTACTATTGTGCAAGGTGATATATAAACACCTTAGTTGATGTTATAATACAGATCTGCGCTTTGAGGAGAGGTGTAGGATGGACCTACAGCAGCAAACCTACGTCATTTCAGTTCTTATTTATATTTTGGGTAGTGGAAGTACTTCAGCTCAGGACAAAGGAAAGAGTTGTGGGGCGGTGATCTCTTAGCACTTATGAGTGAAGTTTTGTAAGGTAACTGAAGCAATATAACTTCGCCACCAACTAAGGGGAAGATTGAACTCCTGCCCCTGTGTTTCCACTGCATCCTTTGAGTAGGTTCAGCTCTCTTAGTTGGATAAGTGTTTAGCTACCCACCCTTAACTCCTGCTGGGTAGGTATTTAGCTGAATCAGCTCACTAAACTGTCAAAAAAACCCACCCTACTGAGTTGGTTCTTTGCTGAGTTAAAGTGAATATGTTTCTATAGTCTGTTGAATGCCAGAGCCAACACAAGGTTGGCAGCAGAAAAGCATGGCCAGGAGTGGGACCAGCTTTCAGGACAGCAGTGAGCCATTTGATTGTCTCGTTTGTAAAAACCTCACTCTTTCAGCTTGATTTTGCATGCAGTGTTAAGAACAGGAGCTTCACAGTATGCATTCTCCATATTTTCCCATATGCGTATTATGGTCCTCAGAGGCACGGTTGGCTGCACCATAAAGTGAAGACTGCAGGAGAGCGAAGCACAGATGAGGACATGGAGCAACTCACTTTGCACAGCACTCCTCTTCCTGCATATCGCCTTCCCCGCAGCCTGCTTGTGGCAGGAGTCCTCTGAATGCTCCCAGATCCCTTCCAGAGGCAGGCAGGTTATTTTAAGCTGCTAGTGGAGTTCAGCTATTTGTCCGTTTTTGCATGTCTGGCTCAGTACATGCATTTTCTCTTCCCACAGAAGAGTGCGGGGTCGGTGATCACTATCTCCAGCTGATGATTTGTATTAACTAGGGACAGCAGCATCTCCAACCAGCTGAGCTGAACGCTGCTGAGAATGGCAGCGTGAGCCCCGGGGGAGGTACACACAGGAGTATCAGCACACAGAGTCAGTCAGAGCATAAAGTCCACTCGGGGATGTTAGATGTCTGCTGAGTGTTTGGAGAGTCCTGGCTTGCTGCTTCTGCACCTGCAAGCTGGAAACTGGCTTTGCCATCTGCCCAAGGCACGGAGAGGCCTCCAGGAGCAGGATTGCCTGGTCCAGATGCGTCTGAGGGCTCTCTCTGTTTCCCCCTTGCGCAGTTCGAGGGAGAAGCCAAGTCGCGTCTTGTCCTGTCTAACCCCTCCTCGCCGTGTGAAGGAAACCTCCCTGCACGTTCGCAGCTGCCACAGGGCTCTCCTGCAATGTGGAGGTGGTGTCTGTAAGAAAAGACGCATGCGGGGATCTGCGGGAGGGGATTATTCCCGCCTCGTGCAGCTTTGTGTCGTCAGCCTGGAAGGAGCATTGAGCGGCTTCTTGCTGAGGCCAGCAGGCAGATTAAAAAGCAGCCCCACGCAGGGACCTTTTATGTCCATCTGCTACAAACTGTGCTCTTCACAGGCTAGGTTTGGGAATGAGCCCCCATCACTGGAAGTGTTTGTGTGCAGCCAGGTCCTAATCTGGCAGCTACCCTTCCCTGACCTGCTCTGGTACAGGAATGGGGCTAGCCAGTGGTAAAGGACTACATGTGTGTGCCCTCCGTGTGCGTGCAGGAGAGGGGATATATTTGGAAGTGAACTCGATTTAGAAATGAAGAGATCAGAGTACGGTATCTGGTTTGGCAAGGAGAATGTGAAGATGCGGTATCAATGTCTGTGCCTTTCATAGGCTGGAACTAATTGCTGCAAAAAACCCTTGCGGGGCCTCAGTCCATTTAAATAAAGAGCATACATGTTAATCCTTGTTATTCCCCGCATCTCTTTAATTGCTTTCTCCCACTGAATGTAAAGGATTTGAAATATACCGTGAGGTACCACTTTTGGAGACATGAAAAGGTATGCATTTGTGATGGCTCTCTTTCCTTCGCAATCCAAGCATGTGTTTCAAAGGATTATAAAATCTGAGTCGATAATGCACTTCGGTAATGTTGCCTTGTCAAAAGTGCTACCAGTTCCATGGTAACTATTAATTGTTGGATTTCAAATGGCAGGGAGGTTTGAACACCGTATGTGATTGCACGTGGTGAGCTCTATTGCTGCTGGGGTGGGAGGATGTCAGCCGCTTTTGAAAAGAAGTTCATACTTGGGAATGACATTGCCACTTACAAAGTTGAGAGAGGAGATTATGCATGTTAAGAATCAAATTTCTGGCCCTGTTAAGTTGCTGTAGGAATTTTGCGACTGTTTTCAGTCCATCAGTGATTTCACTAACAAATCTAACATCCAAAAGAAGATCCAGCCAGTGCTTCTGAGGAGTTGATGGGAGAGGTGTAAAAGATCGCTTAGTAAATGAGAAGAGGTAGATACTCCGTTGTGTACGTGTTTCACTTTTCTGTAGCAAGGAGAAGAAAACTTTCTCAATATTCAGTGTGTGTTTTATTCTTTTTGCAGTTTTTGGATTTCACATGACTGTTGGGGAACCCTATAGTTCTAACATTGTAATTGTAATAAAATGAGAAATGTAATAAAATTAAGAAATATGCTGTGACATGAAATGTTACTGCAAAGATTCTTGAACTTTAAATTGTTCTTTTTACTCTATTATAATATCTAACAATACCATTATACAATTTGTAATTGTACATGGTATTAAATAGAAATTATTGCCATTAAGGAATATCATAATAAAATGTTCATGAATATTATTACTTCTGATGAGCTATGTGTATATTCAGATATCTCACATTATAACTAAAATATAATTTTAACACCATCAGTAAGCATGTATCTTTTTACTGACAGGTTTTTTTTAAAGTAGCCATTATTACAACATTTGTGATAAAAGGAGCAGCAAAAACTTAAAATTTCTATTATTCTGTTATCACAAATTCCTGTTTTCTGGTTCTGGTCATTGACACAGTATTTAGTACTGTGATTGGGAATTAGGGTCTGAATTGATGCTTGATGATAAAATATATTTACTTCATACCCTTTCAGATTGCTTCCAGTTAGAAATAGAAATTTTAGCTAATCTAGAAGGCAATGAAGCCAATCTCTCAGGCATTTTTCATGTAAACAATCCTAGATTTACCACTGTGATTTATATTCCAGCAGCTTCAAGATTCCTTTGTCATTCTAGGGGCTGTATTAGTACCTGGGAACAGGCTGCCTTTGCCTGGAGTGTTTACTGTCAAAATAAGTTGGGAAGAATATTCAATGGTTTCATGGCTTTTTTGCAGATGAATACTGCAGGTGCAAAAGCACACTGTAATTTATGTAATAATGTATGGCAGAGCTAGAGCCTGATGTCCCTGTTCCCTGCATCCAGACCATTCATTGAATTAGCTTTAAAATTTAGAAGAAAATCATTGAACCCTGAACATGGCAGTTCCATTGATCCGTATACCAAAATTGTTCTTCCTCTGCTTCAGCCCAGCACTTCTACACAGCTCTGCAATCCACAAATCAGCATGAAGTGGTATAACCACTTGAGCAAATGTATATATCCCACTCATCAGATAAATCAGCATCTTTTAAATGCAGCACATGGCTGTAGTTTAGGAAGTAAAGTGTCTGCTGTTGTTCTATGTCTCTAGATTAAAGTTTTGAAAATGCACTGAATTTTTGTAGAATAAATTGCGTGGAGAAAACCTGATTTGAAATCTATAAGCAATCTGCTTCCACTTGATGAGAATTGAGTCATTATGCCTTCAGCCATAAACTTACTGAGACTGTTTCTATATCCTCTAGGAGTGTTTTCTGGAAAAAGTTGATATCTAAGATTTTATCTATTATTCCAAGTTTTAAAGAAAGATTATAATCTATCCCTGATTGGGTTATACAGTCAGCTAAATGTACTGTGTTTTGTAAATACATATTGTCTAAAGTTTTTGTGGCTTGTCTTTTCTGTAAATATTAATGAAAACCTGTACTTAATTCTTCTGCATTTTGTCTTTTTGAACACATTTTAGTGCGGTGTTAAATAAATGGTAGCTGCCAAAATCTTCTATTTTCAGTTAATTTTGCGTATTTAAAGTTCCATTGAAGTGCTTTCTGTATCAAGTGAAGGCAAAGTTGGCTTTTATAAGTAACATCCTGCTTTATTCCATATTTTAATCAAGTTCAGAATTGCTATGCTTTTCAGTATTCTCGGTATTCATGTACAGGAGACGTGTCACTGGATTTTATTTCCTATCGGGGTGAAACTCTTTTCAGCAACTGTATTAACTATGGAACAATAAATTGCTGTTGTAAATAGTGTTTTCTCCTTAGTCCACTAAGGATGCATTCATGCTTATGCTTAACTTTATGCACTGTTAGGCAGATCCTCCTTGGAGAGTTATGCTGAGTTGCACCTGTTCTGGTGCATCAAGTCAGTGTTGTCTATACATGCAATTCTTCGTAAGATTCTCTTTTAATGTTAAATACCTCTTTTCCCACTCCTTAAATAACAACATCCTCTCAGCTCTGTTATCCACTTACAAAGAAGTCTACCAAGGTAAATTATTTGGTTTGTCTCTATTGCATTTCTAAGGGGGTAATTTAGCCCATCATAATGAAAATTTTAATTGGGGCAGACTCTGTAATGCCTTCAAAAATAGTAGAGGGTTATATGTTATAACTCAATACTGGTCACGAAACACAATATGGTTATTGTATGACCATAACGTATTTTGGTCCACTATCATGCAATAAATGTATCTGGTGATAGCCATTTAACTATGCCTCAGGCGTGGTGCTTACGTGCTGCGTCCCAGAACGTGCTCTCCTGGTCGAGTGCTGGGAGCAGGCTGCTCGTGCCGTTCACGGGATGGGAGTTGCTTTCAGTCAAATAGCAAGAGAAAGGTTTTGGAGCTTTGGGAGAGAAAAGCAGAGGTCCAAAATAATTTGCGCATCCCGTGGCAGTCTCTCTGTTGCAGGAAGGATGACAAGAAGGATAGATGTGAAAGCTGAATCAGTTCTTCTGCTAGGTCAAGTCTAGATTCTCGTCCTGGAGTTTCTCAAAAGAAAGAGCTATATAACTGGGGAAATAAAAAGGTTTTCAAAAAACAGACAGCTAAAGCTTTGGTATACATGCTACAGCATACTATTCTGTGTACAGGGTGTAGTTTTCAGGCCAGGAATCGGGCTGATAGTGAAATGAGTGTCTCTTGTACCTCACCAAATACTCAGTTATCTCTTCTGTCCAGTTTTTTAAAAAAGCAGATGACTTAATGTCTCTACATAGCTGAAACACATTCTCTCTCCTACCTCCTCTCCCATTTGAGGGTGTTACTAAGTTTGGTCAAAAAAGGACTATTTAAAAGTGATTCCTTATCTATTATCAAAAGTGAATATGACTATGCTGGTTTTTCCTCTTTCGCTTTTGAAGTATGTAGTGACAAAATTCCAAGGTGTTATAATGATCTTAAATGCCTATCCCTGCCTGTGGAACTAATTTGCCTATCCTGCTATCACCTGCAGGGAGAGGAGGGTTTGGGACTGGTAATGTCTCTAATTAACGCTCTAATAGAAAATTTATGAAGAGCTAAGCAGTACTTGCCTACAAAACTGATGTTGGTGGTGTCACCCTTGTTCATTCTTGCTTTAACAGCTGCTTGTGCTGCATGTACCTCTGGAACCAGGACAAGGTTAGCAACAGCTATGATTTGAAATTGGTGAAAATTCATGAAAATTGCACAGGTTAAAGTTACCTTCCTCAAGTTATTTGATTTCTCAATTAAATACAATTGTGTTATAAGAAAAAAGAGCTGCTTCTTGTAGGGATGCTCTGCATCACCTCTTGTGCGCTGTAGCTCATGTGCTCTCAGCTCATCCTGGGTGTCTGCACGGTTGGTGGGGATGTGGTCGTGGTTGAGTTCTGCTCTCAGCATGGCACGTGTGCCTGGAGGGGTTAGCTGGTACCTGAGGCGGTTCTTCCCTCTGCTTCTGAGAGCTGACCGGGTTTCCCCCTCGAAAGAGGATAGATCTTTAAATGCTGACAGCTGTTCTTTGAAAGCGAAAGATTTTGGTGTTATCAGGGGCCTAAGCAGAGGGGATGCTGCTGCAGAGTCTGCATTGTACTGGACTTCAGGTAAAGGGATGAGGGCAGAGGGAACACGCTGAAGTTAATTTTGAGCTTGTGGCAGAGGGTCTTATGAGGCTGCGTAACTGATCTGTGTAGTGCCCTTGCCAGATTTTTTGTGGCCAGCAGGTTTCTGCTCTCCCGCTGGGTCACTTAGTGCCTGGCTGACTGCTCTCAGAAGCTGAGAGGTTTTCCACAACCGAGGACCTGTCCTTTACCCCCACCAGCTGTGGGGCCAGCAGAGCCCGCGTGCACAGCCCGGGGCCGAGGCTGTTACCCTTGCTGTCCCAAGTCAGGCAAGCGTGGGTGACAGCAGGTAAGGGGCGACGGACTTCGATTTTCATTTCCTTTCCTGGTGGCTCTGGGTGCTGGTCCGTGTGGAGTGACAGCTATAAAATTAGATAATCAGTTAATCACTGGTAAATTAGCCTTGCGTCTTTGCAGAGAACAAATACAGTATTTATGTAAAAGTTGTTAGGAGTTTTTCTCTTTTTAATTAGCAGAAATAGATGCAAAATGAATGGTGATTAGGCAGCTGATGAATTCAGTAGTACAATTATGCCTAAAGCTGTGCCCCAGTACTTAATGCTGGCTGCTCTGAGCAATCAAAGAAGCCTATTTATATAATTTATTTATTAAAAAAAAAGAAATTAGAAATAAAACAAGACTGTCTATATTACCATATATATCAACAATGTATATCAACTTCAACGCCTGAGAAAACCTTTCTAAAAATCGGTAATATAAATATTTTTAAAATGCTTTGTTTAATTTAAAATGAAGAAGAGAAGAAATAATAACAGAATTGTTACTGTAGTACTGTTAACTTTGAGTTTTATATGAAAGGCTGTTCTTCAACAATAGCTAATCAAATCCTGAGCATTCACTAGAAATAAGTAAGGATCCTCCATGACACAGGAATTGTGAAAATGAATGTCTTTTTCTTCTTCCTCCTTTTGGGCAGTCTGAGCCGGAGGAGCAGAGGAAATTACAGAGCCCTGGGTGTCTGCTGTGAGAGGCTTTAAGAAAATGCAAGCCATGATGAGCAGCTGCCTCGTATGCAGCCAGTTGGGAAGGCTAAACTGATTAGTCTGTAAACACTAGGAGATGGTAAGTGTTGGTGTCAAAGGGACTGTGACAGTCATCAGATTGTGGTTTATCTCAGGCTGTTGTTTGAATGATGGCTCTCCCCCACAGAAGCAGTTTTATGGCTTTGCAGAGGTGTAATCTGAGCCCGGGCTGATGGATCCAGTTCTGCTCGAAGCAGCTTCCCGGTTCGCTGTTTTGCACTACCAACCCTGGGCTTTTCATGAACAAGGCTGTTATTTTCTTTTCACCAACCAGGCATTACAAACATAAAATTTGCTAGTCCTAACAGAGTGGAAATTGGCATTTGCCCATTTGCAGAAAAGTATTAGACAGTAACAGAGAGTCCCCTGGGGGGAAAGCGTGGGGGCTGATTGCAAGAGCAGCAGGCGGGCGCTTCCTCTCCCATGTTTGCCTGGTGCTGGAGCAAGGTTACAATTCACCCTTTGTGCTCAGAGATGGGTCACAGGAAAAGGCAATCCTGTAAACAGATGGACTTCTAACCTACCGCATTGCTGGGCAAGAGTATGAGGTGATCGTTTCTGCTCTAGCTCAGTGATGCGCTCAGGAGCAGATGCGACATGGTCAGTGAGCATGGAAGTGGATGGTGGGTATGGTCACTTCCGTATTGGTTTCAGGGCAGGTGTTCTTCAGTGGGGCAGCTGAGGGCACACGCAGCCGTGCATGCAGGAACTATAGCTCATCTCTGATAAAAGTTAAGGAGCTGCAGTCCTTAGGTGAAGTTGTATATAAAATCCGCACTCGGCTTGTTTGTTCAATGCTGCAGAGAGGAAAGAAGCCCCTACTCCACTACATGTGGACTTCTTGGCTATTTTAAGTTTTGGATTTTTTTAGCACCTGTTGATGTAGTCATAGGAACTTACACTAAAATATAGTTGGTGTCAATAGGAGGAAAAAGGGATTTACTTGCACGTGTAGGGTAGGGACCTCCTGCAATCTCATACTTCCCAGTAAGGGCTGCCATTTTCCACAGCAGATACTGTCTATTCTGGGTGATGAGCGAGCCCTTCTTGCTAAAGCTTTTCTGGCAGCCCCTGAGGCACCATCACCTGGACACTAAATTATTATTTTGGTAAGGGTCAGAGGGAGCAGGCTGAAGCTCTGAAAGTCAGCCATGGCAGAGCTCTTCCATGCAGCCCCCACAGTTGCAGACAAGTCAGGATGGGGCTTGGAGGGGCAGAAGACCAGCTTCAGATGCTGCCCACGGGGAGATCATAGAATCATAGAATAGTTTGGGTTGGAAGGGACCTTTAAAGGTCATCCAGTCCAATCCCCCTGCTGTGGGCAGGGACATCTTCAACTAGATCAGGTTGCTCAGAGCCCCAACCAACCTGACCTTGAATGTTCCCAGGGATGGGGCATCTACCACCTCTCTGGGCAACCTGTGCCAGTGTTTCACCACCCTCACTGTAAAAAAATTTCTTCCTTATATCAAGTCTAAATCTACCCTCTTTTAGTTTGAAACCATTCCCCTTGTCCTGTCGCGACAGGCCCTGCTAGAAGTTTGTCCCCATCTTTCTTATAAGCCCCCTTTAAATACTGGAAGGCTGCAGTGAGGTTTCCCTGGAGCCTTCTCTTCTCCAGGCTGAACAACCCCAACTCTCTCAGCGTTTCCTCATAGGAGAGGTGTTCCATCCCTCTGATCATTTTTGTGGCCCCCCTCTGGACCCGCTCCAACAGGTCCATGTCTGTCTTGTGCTGAGGGCTCCGGAGCTGGACGGCAGTACTCCAGGTGCGGTCTCACCAGAGCAGAGTAGAGGGGCAGAATTACCTCCCTTGACCTGCTGGCCACGCTTCTTTTACTGTAGCCCAGGATACGGTTGGCCTTCTGATCAGAGGGAGCAGTCTGAAGCTCTGAAAGCCAGATCCAGAATAGGAGGATAAACAATAAATGGAGATAAGTTAGAGAAGGTGAAAAGATTGCTGTTAACCCCTGTATAGCAGAGAAAATTTTTAAACCAAGCAAAGTGAAATTGAAAAGAGTGTGGAGGCTAAGGGGATATACGGATGTTACCTTAAAAGGTTATTCCTGCGTTTGGAGGTTCTGTAACAAAGAGGGAAACAATTATAAGCTTTTTTAAAATTCAGAACAAGAATTTCGAGGGAACTTGGCTTGAGCTTTGGAGCAAAGGCTGGAGACTGGAATTTGGATGATTCAGCAGAAGACTGATAGAGGAAGAAAGGTAGTTTGTGGAGAAAGCTATGAGATATGTAGAGTATCGTATGGTTTTTTTTTTTAATGTCTTAATTACAGGCATGGTGTCTCTTCTGCCTTTTTTTTCCTCATGTGAGTTAAAAAATTTTTATATTTAGTACTGTTACGTAAATGTGCATCACATTTAGAATAGTAATTTTTCCTACTGTCATCTGAATTACATAGGAGCATCTTTCCCTTCCTTCCAATTCTCTTGAGAGTAAACCTGATGAGGCAATTCAAAATGCTCATATTCCTGGTATGAGCTGTTTCTTTAATGAGGGCCTGTAATGGTCCCTCCATACTTGCTCAGTGGAAAAGCATATTTTAAGACACAGGCTTTGATTTAAAAGCTGGTGGCAGCTGCCTTGAACTAGGTGTATTTATCTCCACTTTCCTAGCTGAAGATTTGTATGAATTGCGACACGTAAGAAACCAGTTTTCCTGTTCTGGATGCAGTAGGCAGTGCTAGTTGATCTGCAAGCTGGAAGGGTGGTGACATTGGCTACTAGATTGCAAGGATAAGAGACTATTGATTTCTGGCAAATACATTATGCTGTAAGGCAAACATTCATAAAAGCCATGGAGAGAGTGTAATAATATTCAGCAGTGGAAATAAAAAATGCAATTGATTTACCATACTGTCGTAAACCAGCACTCCTCCCCTCCCTGCTCTCTCTCCCCTCTGGCAAGCTCTTCCTCGCTGCTGCGCCTCTGTCCAGGCACCCACCAGGGAGCTCAGGGCGCCGCTGGCTCCAATTGCCTGGAATTTGGCAGCCCAGAGAGGATGCCACTTGCCTTGGCCTTCCTCGACATGTGTAACTTGCAGCTGTGCTGTCCAGGCCTGAACTCAGTGTGGTAAACCCACCTGGTCCAGGAAAGCCAAGTTGTTCTTCCCGTTCCCAAACGCCCCCTGCCCCATCCCCTCACCCCCAGTCCACGTGCACCTTCTGCACCTCCACGTCTCTGGGGGGGTCAGCAAGATAATGTATCTTCTGCGGGGGTCAAGGCTTCCTTCCATCCAACTGTTGTGCCGCTAGAGAAAATGAAATCAGGATTGTTTTTTTTTTTTTAATTGACCTGCATGAGAATTAAACCATTGCTTGCAGTTGCTTGGTGTATCCTGTTTAGTTTTAAATTCAATTCCACGACTGCTTCATAAGGAACAAGGCAAATCTGGCAGCGTTGTGCCAGTGGGATGCCGTTTCAGTTTGCTGTTTGTATACCAGACTTTCTCCTCTGCTTCCAGAAGGTCGAGATCAATGTTGCATGATTTTGTGGATGTTGGATGCATTTTTCAGGTCTTTTAAATATTTAAGTGCCAGGCCCAATGAGAAGGAAGGGACATATTTTTTTTCAGCCTGTCAATGTAAACACAGAAGCGAATGGATCTGGATATGCCTTTGTAAGCTCAGGGGGTCAAAGTTTGACACACTCGCATGTGAGACTGGGAGGCAATAGGTTTTTCCCTTTTTTGCTTTCAAGTAATCTTGCATCCTTGGGTCTCCGGGTATTCCTTAAGCCTTGCCTTTTAATGGCACAGGCTTTTTTTAAGTCTAAGCAATGACGCCAATGTTTTTAATTTTTTTTTTTTTTTTCCTTCTTCTCCTTTTCATAAGCAAGCCAGCCTTTTGTGGTCTATCCCGTAGTAGTCACCCAATCTGCTTCCTCTCGTGTGGCATTTCTGTCAGTTCTGGTTTGTCAACCTGGCCTGCAGATTAGAGGTGGGGAAACCAGGATCTTTATGGGATAAATAGCCCTTTCTTCTGTTGCAGCCGTACTAAAACTTGAGGCCCTCTTAATAGATCATGACGGTGCTCTGTTACAATGCTATAGCTGTATAGTAATGCCTCCTAAGAGGTTTTTTGGCTCAGTCTTAGTTTTTATGCAAACTGCCCTGTTGTGTCATTGCTGTAGCTGGCTGTGTCGCTGTTTTGCAACCTCAGTTACAGTTCTCGCTTCCTCTTCTCTCACAACTGGAAATTATTCAGCTTTTCAACTAGATCTCATTTATTTTGACTTGGAGTACTAAGAGAGACTGTTAGATTTGGAATTTTTTTTTCTTTTAAAATATATAACGTGATCTAAAAATGGCCAAAGTGTGTGCACAATAGCTAAAATATTGTATGGCTTCCAATGCACCCTGTCAAAATCTGTGCAATGTTGCTGTTTGCAGGTAATTAATGTTGTGGTCTTATTCCTTATGTTAAGTAAACTACTGCTGAAGTATTAATCTGTTGAAATACAAAACTTCAAAGAATTTAATGATGACCTTTGTATATGAAATTAAGTATAATTATTAGATTTGTAGAAGACCTTTTGAGTTTATCTAACGTACTAACTCATACTCTCACTTCCCAAGGACTGCTGAGTTGATGTTATTTCCGGTAAGTTGGCTGGAAGTGGGAAGAGAGCATTTACAAGAGGTTTCTGCCACGTCATTAACATTTTTTTATTCATGAGTGTTGTCTAAAATAAATCCACACAATATGCATGTAGTCATGTACGCTCTCATGTGCATAGATGCATATAGAGTGTCAGTAAAAAAAAGTCTCAGAGCTAATTCATAACGAGTAAAGAACTTAATGGCAGGTCAGAGTACAGTTTTGGAGGTGGCTGTTGCGTGAGATGATTCTGAGGCTGGGTTGGGGAGAGAGACAGCAAAAGCTTTGTACACTCAGCTAAAAATACTGGCCTCTCCCTCTTACAGTGACTAGCAGTTTCAAAGATGACAGATTACTTTTTGTTTTTCTTGAATAAAATCTGTCAAGTGAGTTAAATCAGTTTTTCTCAGTTTATGAAAAATTCTTAGCTGTGCAACAAGTCACTAAATGAACATACAGATTATCTGCACAAAAAGATAGAGATAGATCTGTCTCCTGAAGGAACAGTTTTTGGTTTTTGTCACTGCTTCTAACCCGTAACTTATGTTTTTAATGAATGTGAGATCCATTTGTCTTCAACTTGCCGGACGCTGTTGGCAAAACAAGCAAGTGACTCAAAACAAATAAGTAGCATTACATGCTAAATGCTGTGTGGCTGAAAGGTAGAGCCTTCTTCCTCTTATGAAAAAAATTACAAAAGCTCTTGGTTTGCGCTTTTATATATGTTCTGGTTTTCCACCTAAATAGTGTCTGTGTCTGCCATGGCTGCTGTGTTGCAGTGTTGCTGAGCTCTTGGATTACGAGGAAGAGGGAAGCATTTGCTCCTTCCAGGATGCCATGCCGAGCCTGGCCATGTTTCAGGGCAGAGTCCTTTGGTCTTGGTCAGGATCTAGTTCAAGAGTATCTTTAGTCTAGACTTTAATTTCTGCTACTGTCTGCATTTTTGGAAAGCTTACCTTTGCCTTCAGACTTACGGTTTGTAAAGACAACCGTATCTAGATGAGGGCAGCTCCTGACCTCACGCCTTGAGCGTGCATGGAGTTAGTTGCAAGCAGCTGTCTGCGGAGAACTTTGCATGAAGTGCTACCTGCAGTGATGAGAAGTGGTTGTGTGAACTAAGCCACAGGCAAGGTAAAGGGGGAACGCGTAGGCACTGATACTGATCCAGAGTTTGGGCACTGTGGAGTCCTGGGCAGTTCCTCTGAGGCCCTCTGGAAATCAGTTGGTGCTGAGAGGACTTGGCACATTGCTGGAGATGCTCGCTATTTTGAGCTGAACTGAGTAAGAGGACAGCAGCAGTGCTTAGACTCTGTAAGAGCAGAGGACTTGTATGACGTGCTTTATATTCTGGGTTCTTCCTAGTTCACTGGATGAGACCTTTTATTCATTTTACCTTCTTCATATTTCTGTTATCTTCTCTATTTAGGGATTTGCAGTAGTAGCTACTGCTGTATCCCTGCAGGTCTAGCTATACTGGATCCTCCTGTAGAAGTTCTGCTGCTATCCCTGTCCTCATTTTGGATAGATGGGTTTCAGATAACAAAAAATGTGTGTGCTGAAGTCATAAACGTGCCCTCATCTGCTCTTCTGCCACGGGGCCTCCTCAGGTATAGTGGGGGTTGCAGGTAGTTTCAAATTGTCAAGTGCCTGGGTAGATCTTTATGGCAGAAGGTTTTTACATCACTTTTCACTTTCTCCCAGTATAAAGGAAAGAGGATAGAAAGCCAGAATGTTTGGCAACACTTGTGCCAAATAGTAAGTTTGGGGCATACTTGGCTTCTGTTAGTCATTTGGGTTTGCTGGCCTGATTTGGAAAATAGAATTTCCAGTGGAGTTTGGAACTGAATTTCCATTGTCCTCACTGAGAAACAAAGTTACCTTGAATAAGGTCACCTCAAGGAGGTGACAGTTGTAGGACCTAGCCCATTGTGTCCTCTTGTTCATTTGCTTAAGGAAGCAATCTTATGTTTCTTGTCTCTTCTTAATCAATTTCACTTGGAATGGATTTCGGTACCGCGCACTTTGTGTTGGTTGACTGGAATTTGGAGACTGAGATTATGCAACAGGACTGTCTGGAGCATTTGATGTGTGGGAAAGTGGTGCTTGCTTCTGATTTTTAGGATATCTGCACAGATACAGCTGAGCTGGTTTGGTGTGGAGTGATCCAGCTTTAGAAATAAAATGTACCATGGTACAGAGACAGCTATCTTGGTCCTGTACAAGCTTGAGACAGCGGTTAGTGTCACTGTACACGACAGCTACCCTGTTTTCAGACCTAAACTAATGGCTTTACTGCAGTTACCTGCCGGCCAGTGTGGCATACCCTTGGAAGGGGGAGAAGAGAATGGACCTTCGTTGTGCATGGTGGGATGGCACAGATGTTAGAGGTTTTGGGGGAAGCTTTTCCTGCCATGTCGATGACTTACATTCAGTAATCCTAAGAGTACATTTGAATATTCAGTTTCCCACTCATCATTGGCTCTGTTTTTCTGCAATATCCCTTTTCCAAACATATGTACGTAAAGTCACGGTTTTCTTCAAATACCCTGAGTATAATTAATTTGATAGCTGTTGTCCAAAGAAAAATATAAAGCTTGCAACAGCTTTACCAAAACCCATCTGGTGGTATATTCTGGGCATTCATATTTTTATAAGTAGCCTTAAAAAAATGCTATGGGTCTTCTCTCCTTCTTTATTAATTGAATTACAAACTTTTTGAAATAAAGATCGTTTCACACTTGTGTGTTTGCACAGTGTGTAGCACAATGGACTTACGGTCTTGGCTGGGCCTGTAGTTTTTACTGCAACATGATTTCTGCCCGCCGCCCCCCCCCGCCCCCCGCAAACTCTGGTTATGTCCTTTTGCCCCAAAATCCAGCATCCCCTTTAGACTGCGTATTGTCCTCAGGATACAGAATAAGGCTAGCATAGAAAAGGCTTTTAGAAACACGTGCCTTCTCTGTGCCCTCTGTGGTGAAAACATAGTCGTTCTGACCTGGATACTGCCTGTGAGCTGTATTCTCTTGAGTATAAATACACCATGTTAAAAAAGGAAAAGCACTGAGCACAGTTTGCTTTCTGGTGTGTCGATACTCTTCTCGGAACTGATGGGGCAATTCCTTTCTCCTGAGTTCATCACTTCTGGGTGAGCCCGAGGACAATGTGCCTCCTCCCGCTCTTCTCTGCCAGTTGGAGAAATCCAGCCTTGGCACAAGCAGCTGACCCTGTGGGAGGATCTGTTCCGCCAAGAGAGAGATTCTGGTGAGGTTTATCATACTACTCGCTGTATGTCTTAGCATCTACTTTGGGAGACTCGGGGCCCCCTTCCTCTCTCTTCTAAAAGAACTTCATTTGTGGTAATTTCTGCAGTTTGATGTAACAGCAGAATGGGTGCAGGTCTCAGGAGGTGGGAAGGAAGATGACCTTAATTTGTTCAATGCCATCCTGCAGGATATGCACATCTCGCATCCATAATGTCAGATGTTTTTTTGATGTGACAATTTGCGTGAAATATTTTAAATCTGGAAGTTGTGTGCAACCTTTTACAGAGGAATAACATATAACTTGGTAATTTAGGTCACTAGCGCAGTTGTTGGAATAATGTCATGCATACTTTTTCCCAGTGGCTGCTAGATGGTTCTCTTCCAGCTAGTTCTCTTATCTTTATGGTATTTTATTTGAGGTTGCCTTTCATCATAGTTAGCATTGGTTAGCAAGTGTCATCAGCTTTGTAAGCTGGCCATCTCCTTTCTACTCCAAAACCCCCCATGTGTGGAGATGACATTGGTATTCATGTACTTAGGCAAGATGGAGTGTTCTGGTTTGTTTTGCTTTTTGTTCTTTTTTAAAAAAATAAATACAGGTTTTAGAGGAAAAAAAAATTCTAGGACTTGTGGTTTTTTTGGACAGAAAAAGTAAAACTGGTGTGGCTTACAAGTGTTCAACAAATGTTACCTACCAAATTTTCAACAAACGAGGAAATTTATCTCTATGTATGTATTTTTTAAATGCAGTTCAGCAGCCAAAACAAGATGAAACACCATTTGCTTGTTTTCTTTCTTACTGACATAAAAACCAAAACAAACTCAATTTAATAAGAAAACATGTCTCAGACACTTACATTGTTTAAAGATTTTTCTTTTTAATGGCATAGAAAAATAAAAATATTGATTCCTAAAATACAGATCCACAAAACTGGGTTAGGTGCGCGTAGACAGTCTCTTGGTGAATGCAGTAGTCCTGCGGTAAGCAGAAAGCCTGCAATCCTTGTTTCCCATGTCTCGAAAGAGCTCCTTATTGTACAGGCTCCAGGATAGTCTGCAGAGCATCTCCCTTGATTCCTCCTCTTGTGGCTTGTGTTTGGGGCACTTTGGGAAATAAATCACTTGGCTTATAGCCATTTCACGTAAGTCCTTTTATATAAACTGGAAACATGTCAACCAGAGAAATCAAGTCTTCTGCTCTGAATATCCTAGAGTGTGTTAATTAAGGTAGCATCGATTTCAACATCATAGTTTCATAGTATCCAGTGCCCCTTTTCATGTGCAGCTCTCTGATACTTACCATTCCAAGACACAGAACAAATCTTGCTTTTGCTGGTTTTACTTTATTTTACTAGATACTAATTTATAGTACCCAAAACGCAGAGCAGCTACCTATGGGAAAGGTATAAAAATATTTGTGTTAGGTCAAGAAGTCTGTCAGAAGAAACTTTGGTGTTTCGTTTTTGTTAAAGATTTTTATTAATCTTTTTCTCTTGATTGATTATTTTTCTTTCAGAATCACTGTTGCCTGGGATGGACTTTCTAAAGTGTTTTCAGTAGAGAAAGGTAGAGATAGCACCGAGCTGCCATCTAAGTGTTGAAAACCCAATTCTAGTCAGAAAGTGCAATGAGTGCCTGCCTGCACCTGAAGGCAGCTTAATCCTTTTTTGAAATTAGGGACTTTGTCACTTGATTTGAAAAGTAAAAATATGGAAACAATACCGACGTAAACCACCCTATTGGTTTTATGACATGAGTTAAGGTTGTTGTTGGGTGACCTGAGGGGACAACTGGATTATTTACAACGAGAGTGACCAAGCAGGGTTGTTGCTGCAAACCTGTTAAACTTTCAACAGAATTTGTGAAGAATCCGTGGCTTGAAAAAGACCAAAACATATTTGTCTGATACAAGGAAGAAATGAGAAACCCTTAAGTGAACGGAATCTTTTTGGATTCCCTCTGAAATCTGGGATAAACTGAATTTATGTTCTCCATCATATGTCGTAGAAAGTTTCCATCTTGGGATTGTAATAGTGCATTTCTTATGTATGTGTTTTGACTTCAGCATTTGGAGATGAGCGGTATGTGTCTGGGTAGTTTATATTTAATGTGCTGTTATTACTATTTTCATTATTACTATTTTACCAGTAATACTGTGTTATGTGACTTAGTTAATGATTGCAATGTGATTCTTCATCGCTAACACAAATAGCTTGTGTCCCTAAAGAGATAGGATTGAAATGTCATACCGACAGATGTGTTCCTGAAAACTTTAAGAATGATTATTCTTTAAGAAAGAATATTTCAAGAAAAGCAGAATCCTAGTTCCGCTGAAATTGGGCTGTTCCTTCACGTGAGGTCGGAAGGCCCATGCTAAATGGGTATCCCAGGGCTGTGTGCTAGTGTTTTAAATGCAGTTAATTTATAACAAGAAGCTGTAGAGCACCAACCTGTGCTGGGTCTCGTGGCTACATTCCACGCATGGCATTGCCAAAGATTGATTGTTTATGTGCAGAAATCTCAGTGATAGCAGTGTCTCTTGGCAGCCATTGGAAACTGCTGTTATTAAAAACCCTACGTTTCTCATTAGAACAACTCTATTGTACATATTGTTTAAATATAGATTACTAATGAAATGCCTTTTTATTGCTTTCCCAGTGAATACTTTCAGTGTAAAGTTAATTTGCAGTGTTATGTAAATTCTGTTTAACTTCAATCAAGTTTTTAATTATGTTTTTACCACAGTAATTCCCATTTGATTTGTCATCTCCTGTTAGGTATTTAACATTGCGCAGGGTGGTTTTTTCTTCTTCTTTTCCCCCCTCCTGTTTTACTCTTTGATGTCACCTGGAATAGAGCCTCACTCTAAAGCTGTGCGAGTTTGATTTCCTTTCATGCAAGTATGATTTAATGAAGAAGAATTACACAAAACCAATATTGGAAATGCTTTATTGTTATGGTATCGATTAGCAAAAATAAAATTAAACAGACAGAACTGCCACTGAGAAGACATCCAGCTATTTTGTTTGCTCCCTCCCCTTCGCCTTTCTTTCCGTTGCTCCAGTTCAGTGAACTTTTGATGCTGACAGCCCTTGGATTTCATTTAAAATGTCGGTTGCTATTTAACACCTGATGACCACTCAGTCGGTGGCTGCCTTGCATAGATACCAGTTGTCCTCGCAAATGTTTGCTTGCCCACTGAGTGGATAAACGGACCCTTTTTTGGCAAATTGTCAGCACATTAATCACTTGTGAGATAGGACTTGTCAGGCAGCATTTCAGCTCTAGATAAATATTTTCAGCTCTAGATATATATTTTTCAAATCTTTTTCCGATGAAATGAAGTGGAAATAGTTGAAATTGAGTCTCTCTTCAGAGGTCATGGCAAAAAGCCTTCTCCAAAAAGTTGTACGATATTTTGAGTATTTATGTAGAAATACATGTGAAAAGCTGAGGATTGTTCTTGTACAACAGTGGGGTTTTTTTTTAATTAAAATACACAGTCTTTTTTTTCTGAAATTGGGACTTCCTTGAACTCAGTAGTGTTTTTTGCTCAAAAGTTGTTCATACCAAAGTAGAAACCGTGTAAAGGATTCATAGCACATTCTGAATTCAGGTACGCTTGAAGTAGCTCAGTTGGATACTCAAAATTAGCAGCAAAATTTGAAATCTTTGCTTTGAGAACATACTGTAAAATATAAATTAATTGCTATCTTAAATTACTTTCAGGGTGTTCGCATACTTGCAAATTTATGTCTGGAAGGTTGAGATTATAAAGAACTGAACAACAGCCTAACTGTCCTGCTATTTTAAGCACTCAAGATACTTAGCTACTGCTTTTATTAAAAAATGGGGTTTTGAGTTATTTGCAAAATACTATTCATGGTATGCTTGTACACTTCATCCTCAGTTCGTGCTAGTATTCCAACATTGTTCTGATAATACTATCAATTTGCCAGGTCTCCTGTAGGAATTAAAGGGGAAGAAATAATCAACTCTCCCTCCTCAAAAATCACATTTTATATGTAACTATTACAAAGCATTTGATTGAGATGGGAATTGTGTTAGTTTCTCATGGGAGTTGTTTGAATTTCCACTGTTTAAAAATCAATTCAACTTGATGAGTGGTGGATTCAAGCAGTGGAACCCATTAGAACAATTTCATATCACCACTTGCACCCTATTTAATCTTTCTGTTGGGAGGTAATTAAATTGAACTCGTTAATTTGCACAGATGTTGAGTGTTTCCATCTAACTTGCCTTTCTCCACCCTCACCTGGCCTTTCTGCCCAGGTGCGTGGCAATGCCAGCAGCCTGAATGGGGCGATGCACAGGTGACTGTGATCTCCTTGCATGGAGTATAAACTCTTCCTGCAGCCGAGGCCAAGCAGAAATCTTGGACTCTGAGCTTTGTGTTAGGCTGGCAGGCATAAAGATGACATTTTTTTCTAATTGCCTGAGCTAGAATGACTCAATTTTTAATGGCGTACCTATATATGGTAGTTCTCTTTTAAGCCACATATAGGGTAGTTTGTTTTGGTTTTGTTTTTTTTTTTTTCTCTTTTTTTTTAAACAAGTGTCTGTAAATCCTCAACCTGCTGGATTTCCATGGGTTCTGAATGCGTTTGGTCGTTTGTCAATATGTTAGCAAAGAGATGCTTGCTTTCGGTAAGTGATGTTTCTGCATTTGCTTTTGATGTCTAGGTTTAATTTCCTTTGAAGCGATGATATTTTCTCAAGAGAATTTAAAGCTGGTAAAAAGCCCTAGTGTCCAGGGCTGACCATCTATGTTTTCTTTTTACGTCTACAAAAGCCCACAGGAGAACAGGAGTCGTGACTACACCCAAAATGATACTGGTTGTTAGAAGGTGCTTTCTGTTGGCCATCTAGACGTTTTAGGAGAAGGTGCAGCAGTGCCTGGTGTGCTCTTCAGTGCCTGATTGCCCCGAGTGTCTGACCACTGATGCCTGCGGTGTGAGCTTTCTGTTCATTGTGCGCAGCAGAGCCCATCTGGCGGGCTACAGGCCCAGAAAAGACCTGTATTTCACTAAAAATGCCTTAGGCTAACAAGGTAGATAAATACTTCTCTGTTTTAGCTCCCTTCTTGTTGGTTAGTAAAGAAGTGGTGTGTATTTTGCTGTATTTACCTAGCTTCTAATACTCTGGTGCTACAGTTAAATCACAAATAAGCTTCTCTTTTCTTTTTTTTTCCTTGACTTGGTCTATACAAAATTTTGTTCCAGTTTAGAGTCTGAAACTGAAATCTAGGTCCAAGTTCATGTGATGGCATCCAGACTTTACAAAATATGCATGCTCCCAAAAACTCCTAAAATTGTTTGATCTGGATTTTGCTGGCATTGAGTAGATTCTGTTGCAGGGACACATAATCGCTTAGAGAAGAAAAGTCTTTTGGCTGATACTTTTAGCTTTTAATATCTTATTGGTTGCATGGGAGCTATGGGGAAGGAACTGGAATGGCAGGGATGGTGGATCCACCACATTATGGTGGGATTACAACAGAATTGGAGTATAAATCTCAAAATGAAGGAAATGTGTTTTTCTTCCCTTGAAATTAAGGAGTTTTTTTAAAAACAAAAACAAAACAAAAAAGAGAGACATCACAGCACCATGGCATACCTCTGCTGGACTGGTAAATCATTGGGGATATTTCTAATTTGCATTCATGTGCTTGAAATTGTTCTAGGGCATTTCAAACATAAAAGAAGTGATGCAGCACATCACCAGAAAGTAGTTTCTCCAGTAAAACATCTTCTTGTGGAGATAACAGGTAAACAGTTAGAGATTTCTCTGCTGGTATTTTCACAATATTATGTTAATTGTTGCTGTACAGGAGATTTTCTCCTTCTTTTCCTTTGAAAAAGACCTTCATAAGGATGGAAAGAAAATAAAAATGTGCCACCATTTTTTTTAATGCTTCAGAAATAAGAGATACTTGGGTTCTTGCCGTATGATCCAAACCTTCTTGAATCCTTTCCAAAGTGAGTGAAATCTTAACTAGTTGTGTGGCTATTTTTCCTATTTGTTTAAGTGCGTAGTTCAATCTGGGTGGAGCTGGAAGTGCCTGAATTTTTAAGCTCTTGTGTGAAGTGCAGAGACGAGGCCAAGCAGAAGGGAATGCCATTAGCAGGCAGTGACACCGACAGCAGAGCTATTTGGACAGCTGCACGTGTCATGTCGTGTACTCGGGTCTTGGTCATGCTGCTATTTCTGTCTCGTTAGCACAAATCATAGCATCTACTTTTTGCGAGTGTGTGTGCTCCTTTGCTTATCTAGGGACACTTCCTTATTTGAGCGAGAGTTTTTAAAAAGGATGCTAAAAATTCAGAGTTCAGTAATGAGCTGTTCGGTTTACTGCAGAGCTCAAGGCAGTGCCACCAAGCCCACGGCTGGCCAGGAGTTGGACACCTTGCCCCTTTGTAGACATTTTGAAATGGTACTGTCGTGCTTTTCTAGATGGAGAGAGGCAGCATTGCTTACCAAACAGCATTACCAATGTAAGATGTTTGTAGCAAGTCAAGCTATTGAAATTTTTCAAGAAAGATGTCTAGAGGAAAATCCTCAGTCTACTGGTTGTTGCGGCTTCAGTGGGCACATATTCTAGAGACTGTCTGCAAATAGAAAGGCTAAAAATGTGCCTTAAAACTGAAAAAGAGTGAAAGGAGTAGTTTTCAGATAACCACTAAACTCCAAGAGATGTAAACATTGCTTACAATGAAACTTATTGTGAAATTATATGTTTGGTATGATAATTCAAAGCAACTATAACAGGTATTACGCTGAATTAAGGAACTTGAAGGAGGATAAAAACAAGATAGTGCTGGGGTTTTTTTTGTAGTGTGTGTGGGTTTTGTTGTTTTTTTTTTTTTAATATTTGCCCATGTCAAGACATCTTGGTTTTTGTACTTTGACTATATTCATTGACACTGAGCTGAATTTTGATTATTTTCCAAAAAGTTCGTGTTTTCAGTACAGGAGGCATATGCTATATTTCATAAAATAGTAATGTGAAAGTATAAATACAATTTAGCTGTTGTTAACTTGCATTTTAGGCTTATTACCTGCTCAGCTGCCAACACTGTGTTCTTTGTATGGCATATTCATTTCAAGAGTTCCTGAATTCTACCCATTGTTGCTAATGCTGTCCTGTGTGTTAGACACAGCTCTAACTATACCTGCGATCATGTGTATGTGTGTACATATGGAGAAATGAGTCTTTCTGAAGTGAGAGTTCATGTTGGATGCAGAAATACGTCCCCAGGATTCTTTTGTGCTAGTTACAAATATAATATATTTCTTGGTTTATTAATTTGCTACGTGTTTACTGTTTGAAGAATAATGCATATATTTACTTATTTCAAAAGTACCACTGTTAATAACAGCTTACAATTTTAACAAAGTATGAGGCTCATAAAAGGACATAAGCCAGACATACTCAGTGTATTGATTTAATATTTCTCCTCATATGGATTTTCTGAAAATCTTTCACTTTGTTCAAAATGAAGGAAATTAGTTGAGTTTGTCTGTCCATGACCATCTCTCTTGTGTTCTGCAGGAACGTACGTCCTACTTTATTTATGTCTCAGCTTTTAGCATCAGTATAACTTTTTGTGGTTTAATTATTTTCTAAATAAAGACAAGAAATAGAGGAAGATTTTTTTTTCTTTTTTTTTTTTTTTTTTTTGG
>NW_009210013.1:42036-56876 GCF_000690835.1 Fulmarus glacialis
CTGGCATGCGCTAGGAGAAGCCATACCAGGAAAGCAGTTGATGTGGTCATCACAAAGACAATTGCTGTTGCTGGTCTGCGAGCTTGAGCTGTCTGTAGCACTGTGCATGAATTGTTGACCCAACAGTGGCTCCTATATCTGTTGTCACACTGCCTTCAGGCTTCCTCGTTAATTGATGCTAAAGGTGTCTGTTTTGCTGTCCAGAAATATTTGATCATGATCTAATCTAGGAAATACATATTCAGTAATGATATTTCTTGATATAGTCAACTGATAATACGTGCTTTGAACCATGACTGCCTTAATTCAGTATTTCAGATTTTTCACGCAGCAGCAGTATTGGTGAACTGAACCAAAGCCGTGTATAGCACGTGTTGTATTTGCAAAGTCAACTACAGGGGAAAGACGGTTTTGAAGGAATTTAAAACTTGTGAAATGAGCTAGGCTGATATCTTTTGATATTGCCGCCTTTACTTCTGAAACAGCGATGCCAGCAGCAGGCTATAAATGCAGACATCCCTTGTACAGTCCTGTGCTGGTCAGAGGAGGGTGAGAGGGGATGGAGGCAGCAGTGCGGGAAGAAGTCTCTGAAAAGGAGATGCAGAAGTCTGCTTTTAGTACATCTTTTGCAGGTGTGTGTATGTGTGTCTTGGCTAGTGAGTCACTGGCAGCCTCAGTGGAAAGGGCCAGTGGCCAGACTCCTTGCGCTTTGCTTATAGCATTGCACGTTTAACGGGACCAAACAGGAATCCAGTTGCTGTCCTCCTCCTCCTTCATCTGAAAACGAGCAGCGGGGTAGCCGTGCCTCAATTACAGGAAGGATAAGTGGAAACCTCCACAGCCGCTCTGTGTAAGGGAAGGAATGGACTAAAATCACTTTGTTTAAGCAATTTGTGGAAGATCCCTTTCTATGGAAATGGTTGTTTTCACATTTTTGTCTTGGAAACCCCTGAAGCTTCCCACAAGGTTTGGGTTTCTTTCTTGCTACTGGCCGTGCACACAGGCAATAAGAGCTAGTCTTAGCACTAATCAGCTGTGATTCATTGTGCCTTTACCCCACAGTGTCTAATATTGAATAGATTTGAAACCTTTGATATGTCTTCCTTTGTCGGTTTGTTTCCACAACTCACTTCCTCCCATTAATTTCCAGGGCTGTAGGGATCTTTGTTTTTATGCTGCTGATGCTGGCCCGAAATGCACACACAAACACGCAGCCGGTTATGTCTCTGCCTGCCAGGCTTCAGGAGCAAATTCTTTCTGCACAAGCGTGCAGCTCGCTCGGACTTCTCCCGGTTCCTGTCTGGATTACGGTTTCATGAAGGTTTCATACATATGTGATACTTTAACTCAAATGGGCTATAATAAATTTCATCTGAATAAGCAGTGCCTTTTATGTGTCATAAATTTTGCCTCTTCCTGTCCCCACTAATACGCTTCCCCCCTTAACATTTCAGTTACATACTGATAAAGTCCTCGACATTTAAATACTACCGCAGCAGGCTTGAGGTGGAGAAGTGGGTCATGCAGAGCTATCAAGAGAACTGTGACTTTTATAACTGGCTGAATAAGAAGCTCCCGGCTACTCAGATTACTGTGAGGATGACTGCCATCGCTGAAAGGAGAGAAATAAAGCATGCTTTCATTTTAAAAGCACTTTGCACACATGAGTTAACCTTTTCAGTGCTCTGGTGTGAGGTGGGTAAATGTTGTTGCTTCAGGTGGGGAAACTGAGGCAGGAGGCTTGTGTGTCCTGTTCTCCTGCATGGCTGCGGCTGGGTGCTCACCCGCAGGCTCTGCTCTGCCTTGCTGCCCTGCGTGGGCTCACAGCACAGCTGGCTTTACCTGATGCGATACGACAAATTTGGCCGTTTCACTATACTGCTGGGTCTGAGATCCTGTTAGCATAAAACTTACCGTGTTGTTACATGGCAGCTGGAGCTGGAAAATGTTAGGTTGCATATCGGCTGTCTCGAGTTACCCATGTGGGTTTGTGGGTTTTTTTTTTGCTTTTCTTCCCCCTTCCCCCCCCCAATTTTTTGGTCAAAATAGTTCTGCTTGCTGAAAAAAATAACTGATGAATTTGGTTTACAGTCCTCCAATGAGAAGTCAGAATTTTTTCACTAAATAAGCAAATACTTCCATGTTGTAAAAGAGAACAAAAATACTGTATTTTCTGACTATTTTTCTTACCTCATCTTAGTAGGCTTCTAATTACCTATAGTATACATATACTTCTATCTGCAACAAGTTTATCAAATCTGTTATGCGCTATATAATCCAAGAGTGACCCTACTGCATTATGGCTCAGAGATCCCTTCGGTACTGAATGATTGTTAGTGGGAGTGGAGGGATCAGCGTAGAGATCTGCTGTTGTAATCTTTAAAATGTGTTGAAGTATTTTATGTTTATGCACTTTAATACTAGATTGCTTGGAGATTGTTCTCTGATTGGTCTTTCAAATGTCTTCATGATTTGTGCAAATTCAGCTTTATTTCTTTAAGAAGAAAATTTTCATAGGTCATTCTTCCTTTTTGAAATAATGTTACTTAAAAAGCACATATGATCATTACAAGACTTTCTTGCCTAATTTTGCATGCTAAAGGAAAGCTATAAAGGTCATTTGGTGAGCAATTTTATGTGGGATTTTATCCTACCCGTTGAAACCACATGACGTTAATAACTATTTACATAATCCCTAAAAACTGGTAGGCAAATTGTGCACGTGGAAACATGAAAGATAGTGTAAACAGGAGAGTTGATTTATCCCAAGATGTGTGTTTTGACTGTAAAGCTGTGTAATAGAAGGTTGAAAAAGGCAGAATTCCTCCACGTTTCTTTTGACTTAAGGAGTTGGTGAATTGTGAGTCCTCTTCTAGAAAATGGATTTTTGTTTTTCTGAGTGAATCTATAAAACCCCTTGAAATTGCTTCTTTTGGCTGTTAGCCAGGTAGTTTAGTAAACAAGCTGAATTGATTATCTAAACCAGTTATTTTTTATGTTGATGTTAGATTTGGGATATGTAGTGTCACATAATTCACCTTCATGTCTTCTAAGTTCAGTCGCGTAAGGTATATTTAATCCTGTATCCACTTCCAAAGCTGAACAAAACTGTATTTTCTTGATATATAAGTAGAGCAAACTCTGTTAACAGTAACGAATCCTGCCAGTGTCTTCAAGCAGAAAGTAAGCCGAAGTGTGGTGCCTTCCATGAACCTTAGTGTGTCCTTCAGCAGTGGTCCTAAAAATAAGCAACCAACAAGCAAGCATCATGCTTTTTTTTTTGTGCAGGTGCATGAGACGAGCAGGTATTGAACTGTTTGTTCGTCACTGAGAAGGGAGATGTGCTGGTCTAGCTAGTGCCTGACCAGAGGAAGGCCTGGTTGGAACAGCTGGCTGCTCAGATTGACAGCAAATAGCTTAGTTTTTTACGTAAAATCTCTCCTTCTTTCACCTCCCACCCAAGTCTAAAATGGTTAGAGAGGATTGCTTTTGGGATGATGAAAAAGAACATTGCTGCCTTTTGTTAAAGTAGAGAGTTAAAAAAGCAAACGTTGCCAAAGGATGGGAAGGTTCACAGCAGCATAAAGACGGTGTGGGGGGAAAGTTTATCTAGTTAGCCACTGTATTGATGTTTCTGTCTGTGGACCTGGCTAAAACATCAATCTGTGATTTAAAATGGCTTTGTGAATGTTTCCTGCTAATAAGAAGCAACTTTAGTGCAGGGTTGTAAGCTATATAATTCCCATTTTGATGGGCGATGTACATTGAAAACTGAGCAATAGCAACAGATCTGAAAATAATAGTGGGGTCAATTCCCCACAAGGCTCTTAGCCTTGTGATGATAATTTTATTTAAAACCTTGCCTTCTGGGGTCAGGTGATTGTTTAAACCAAACTGATAAGATTGTTTTCCATTTCTAGAGTTCCTAGCAATGCTAAATCCGTAAGAAAGATGGAAAATGTAATTTAAGTATATCAGAAGAGTTTAAAGAACAAATAACATCATTTCATGATTGTCTTGGAAGTTTGGATGGTTGATTATTATTGATCATTTGTGGTTTTAAACACAGAAATAGCTAGTTATGTTTGCTTGATTTTAACTTGGAGACCTTAAAAATAATAGAAATTGGCTATTGAAACTTTTTTCCCCACCTGCCATGGCATTTGAGAATAACATATGTAACCTAGTAAAAAAAGACAGAAAAATATGTCGTGCTGCCTCCTCCCTGTGTTATTTACTCTTACATACATCACGTCATTTGTACGTTGCTGTCCTCTGTTTTTCACGTATTATGCATTTCATTTTTAAGTAACTCTCTTTAGGCAGCAGCTACCATGGTATTTTCTGGATGCTGCAGAAAACAAATAATACTTGTAATTATTTTCGGAATTAATCAAATTGTGGGGATTTTCTTTCCTTTTACTTGGGGAACTGTAGCAAAAGGTTTAGTTTTATTTGGGCTTCTTTTTAATTAGAATCCCTTGTGGGTTGATTTAAAAACAAACAAACCAACCCCGAAACAACATCAAAAAAACTCCACCCACACCCACCCCCCAAAAAAGCCCCACCCACCGCAGGTATTTACCGGGTACGGTTTGTATGGTGACCTGAGAACAAAGCCGGCTTCAGTGCCGTGAGACTTTTCGTGTATCTCGCAGTAACGCCCTATGGCTTTTGACAAATGACTTGACCTCTGCTGGCCGGGTTGGCTGCCGGCACGCGTGAGACTGAATCCTCCCAGGCCTGCAGAAGTGCATCAGGTTATTCCAGTCATTAACTGACTCCTGTAGGTAATATATATTTCTCTCCATCTGTAAAATGGGGATGTTAATACTTTTCTGCCTGCCTCTCAGTGGGATCTGTGAGGATTAGCTATGTCTCTACAGCAGTGTATAAGTGGTAAGCATGATTACAAAGAACAAGATGTGCAATTACACTGGAGGGGCAGCAAGCTGCGGGTGTCTCGTTACACTTACATAGCAGAGCAGCTGGCTGATGAGCTGTCCTGACCTCTGCAGTCAAACCAGATTTCAGCACAGTTGGCTCATTTGTGGGCTACTCTGATTTCTCACGTCAGGATCTCTGTTTTCCAAAGGTGGCATCAGGTAGGGAAGTATAGATGACAGCTACCCACCGGAGCTGTGCACTTCTCTTTCACTTGCCAGAGCAATCTTGGGCATAGTGGATGTGAGCATCTGTAGGTGACCGTCCTTGCCAGAAGGCTGTTCTTTCAGCAGTGTGAGGCTTGATGCTCTGGCCACCTGCTTCTCCCATGACAGTCTTCACACCTTTGCTGGCATCAGCTTCTGCACATGGGACATGCTTCTTTATAAGATGTCCCGTTCCCTGCTTGCTCTGCTCAAATCCTGCCTAACGACTCAATACTTCCGCAGTGTCAGCAAGGAGTAAGTCAATAATAATAGTCTGTTTGATTTTATGGGCTTCCAGGTACATCCAGTCCATTCAGTTTTGCTTAGGCTGTGAGCTCTTGGGTGGACAGCTTCCTGGGTCTTGCCTCCCGTGGGCTGCTGCTGCGTTGTCAGCATTGTAGCAGTGTTAACCCCTGCTGGCACTGTGACAACTCTGTCTTGGGGCGCTTGGGACTCCGTTTTTAATTACCCTAAATTAGTTCACTGAACAGGATTAAAGGTGTAAGTCAAAGGTAGTGCGAGTTGTCTTTCGTTTGTACTCGGTGTGTGCTTTAAAGCCCTTTGAGTGGTTAAGTTATAGTGACTGCTGAAATTAATGAGTGGTAAGAAAGCAGATTTACTTGTGTTTCCATTAGGATTTATTAAGACTAATGTAATCAAATGGGATCAAAATGGTACCACCTTCTGAGGGTCGCTGTTAGTAAATATAACAATAAAGTGATTATTCTAGTGCCTTGCCTTAGGGAAAATTAGAATAACTGAAAAAAAAAAAATTAAGAGGTGTGATGCAATGCGTTTAGGTGTGTAACACCCATTTATTTGAAATGGATGTTAAACAGTTTTAGTTTGTGTCAAAAAACTGTCTCTGGTTTTCACTTTGACTGAAGCATTAACAAGGAACTATGGTGCAAATAAAAGGCTAATATTTTAAAAAGAAATTAATAGAGCAATAGAAACTAATAAAATGAATTTTTTCTATTAAAAGTACAGGAAATAGGAACTCCAGGTTTAGATATGGGTGCTGATTTTTGAGATTGCCAGTTTGCATCTCTTAAAAAGCTTGATTTTTTTAAAACCAAGGTGCTGCAGCCTTTCAGAAAAAGACATGAATGGCATTTGAAGTCTGTAATCAGTATAGCAGACATACTCTTTGGTGTAAATGGTCCTGCGGGATGTTTATAGAATCAACACTGCACACATAAGCAGTGTGAAACAGGTGGGAATCTAAACTGTTTAATATCGTGGCACAGTTTCAGTCAAAAGCGGTAGAGATGAAGTGTTCATTAAAATTACCCGCTTCAATAAAGGATTTGAGATACGTTTTTGTCCTTACTGTTGCTCTGTTCTGCCAGTATCTGTCATAAGCAACACTATCAGTTAGTGCTGGCAGGATAAAGCCCTAAGGATATTAGAACAGCATGATTTTTATCTTGACTATGTCCTGTTTGATGGGAGCTACTGCTTGTGGCTAAAATGTTCTGCAATACTTTGACTTGATTCATGTTCCTTAAATTTTGCGCTAGGATTAACATCATCTGCCTAAATCTCCCACAGATTGACCTGGGAATATAGCCCATAGTTACAGAAGAATAGCGTATTGGAGATTAAAGTGACAAACATTTATCTCCACTAATAAAGAATAGACTTGTATTTCATCCATTTCAAAGCTGTAAATTATGGTGTTTATCTGTTGAGTGAGGATTAAACTATTTGTCCTGCCCTTTGTTTGGTGTACTTTGTTTATATTTGTCTTATGCATATCGAGCCTTCTCCCACAATTTAAGGAAAATTTTTAGAGTATGGTTGAGGGGGAAAGTTTTCCTAAATCTTATGTAAATTAATGCTTTAAAGGAAGAAACAAAGCAACCATCTCACTTCCCCTCCATGATAATAGGGTAAGTTTTAGGATGCTCATTCCTACGGAACTTAAGCATCCAAGTATTTTTAATGTGTAAATGATCCAACAAAATCGATACAAGTTCTTAAATTAATGAGCTATTTGGGAATAAGTGATAAAAGCATGTGATCTCTGCAACTTTCTTCCTTTTGACATGCAATTATGAAAGAGGACTTGAGCATGATCGGCAGGGAAGGAAGAAACCAATCTGTAAAAATAAGGTAAGATAAATGGCTCCTAATCACAGTGCTTCTCTGGAGATGCCGAAGGTTGAGTGGGACTCTACAGGTTATGGTAAAATTGATTTCTAGTTTGCAGAGTCCTTTTTTAGCCATTAGGAGTGTCGAGCTGTTGTCCATAAAGAATATCGAGGCAGAGGGAAGCTCATATCTTGCTATTTTGGGAATGGCTAGCTGTGTAACTGTCGCACAAATAAGCTGAAAGGCACAGAAAACTTGCGTAGTAGTGTGACTAGGGTACGACCCAACGCTGTCCAAAGCCAATGGGAATCTTTTTTGCAACCTTAATGGGTGTTAAATCAAGACCCTGTTTTAATTAGGACCTCTTTATTTCTTGATACGCAGTCATTTGAAAATGTGCTGTTATATACGTAATGAATCTTTAAATAACACTTCAGTCTGAAGACGCTTCCTGCCTGAGAGTAATTTCTGAAGCTCTGTGCTGCCGCACCATTTTTCCGCTTTAATTTTCCTGATGTTACTTGTATGTGAAGGTACACGTACCTGGTAACTTGGATACATACATTAGGTATATATATTGTCACTTATGTATTATAGTGAAAAATCATATTTGGGCTCTGAAGGCCCCAAATCAAGATCAAGCTAAGGTCTGTAGGATTTCTTAGCTGCATCTGTGAAATAAATAACAGTTGTACCATAACACTTTGTACCCCAAATCCCATGTTTTTCTGGGAGCGTTCAGTGGTTGTGCTCCTGACCTACAAGTAAGTTTCTCCATACATAAAATGGAAACTATTTTTCATGTTTTCCTAAAAATGTTATGGTATGGTTAAAACAAGGGCTACTTAGGACAGGAGTAGTCTTTACTCTGTTTCTGTAGAGAACAACACTGGACATCTGTGGTGTATCAGAAGGGGAATGAGTGGTAGCTGCAACCCTTGTCATTAGGGTCCTTCCTTGCGTGGTGTGTTCACTCCTGCCAACCAACGACATGAGCCCTGGGCAGGCAGATGTGCAAGGTCTTTCAGGTTGGTCAGGAGGCTAATCTAAAACACAAGAATGAGTGTCTGATCCCTCTCATTTACAAGAGTGATTTCTGACTACCTTTTTTTTTTTTTTTAAAAAAAAAAAAAAAATACATTTTTCTGTTTCATGGTAGAGGATCAGGGTAGTTCCCACTCTGGTTTTGAGACACGGGAAGGAGCTGTTGTAACATTTATCTTGACTGTGAGAAGCATCTCATGCTAGGTGTGCCAAGGATACGGTGACCCCAAGGAAAATGGCCTGATGATGGAAAAGTCCTCAGTTTTATTCCTGATTTCACTTAGCCCTTGCTGTGCTGCTGATGATAGCTCAGGATACTCCTGTCTCAGCCTCACTACATGGAGACTTCTAGAGGTGTCATGGAAACTGGTTAGTTATTGTAAAGCACTTTGTAAATAATAAGCAGTAGTAGAAAAATAATTATAATATTGTTGAAGTATAATTAATTCTTCCAATAAAACTATGAAGAATTAATTTGCAAATTGAGAATTCAGATCTGGGCTTTTCTGTCTGTAAGAATCAAAAGATATTTTTGTGGTCATACTTCATTTGCAGTTTATGAAATAACTTACTTTCATGATGTAAAATTACCTAGTATGCAAACTCTCTTGATTGAGTACTTGAAAACAAACATGGCTTTGTAGTAACTTGTTATTTTCCCTGAAAAATGTGTGTGCCCTTTCTTGCGCTCGGCATTGTACTGCTTCATGTGGTTTTGTCTTTGGTATACAACCCACTGTGCTCCAGCTCCACACTTGATTAAATGGCATTATGAGCTCTCTAATTATAATACCTTCACTTTATTACACTCTAAAGGATTGGCTGTGGTGGATGGTAGCATGAACAATGTGTAATGTGAATGCGCTATTTTAGTCTCCATATTTTTGTTATTAATATATGCATTGTGATCCTGCCTTCCGGTCACCATTATGGAGTTAAATATGATCACGGCACTATACATAGAGATGGTACCTTTCGCAAATGTTTTAATATCCAACTAATAGTTCATCGTTTTATTACAGTGGCAAAGTCTAGGTTGAAATAGGTGTATCTCGCATGAATGCAATATCCAAAATACAAAGTAAAGAACTGGTTTTCTTTTTTGGATGGATGTGAAGCAAGAGTTAAGACATAGCTTTTCAAGCAAGATTTTGCTAGGGAAGAAAAATAGATAATAAGGTGTTGTGTATGGTTTTTGTAGCTAATCTGGAGTCTGGAGGAGTAACGACAAGGAAGTTTGGTGTGGTGTTGGAAGCCTGTCTCTGGTTTTCTTTCCTGTCAACTTAATTAACCTCTTGAACAGTAACAAAGTTGCGACATGGTCATTTGTATTTGTGGGTTATGTACAATTTCTTCAACAAGAAATTGTGGAGGTCCTCAATGGGGTCTCACTTCATTGGTGGTAATGTTAAAGTCTATAAAGCTGTTCGCATGGTGCTGTCTTCAGACAAGGATCGTGTCATTTTAATAGTACAATAGCACTAAGGAGAGTTAATGTCCCTATTGACTAAAACTCTTAGTACAGAAAGACCAGGGAATTTGATCAAAGAAGGGACAGAACAGGAATCTGCAGAGACCAGTCTGGGATGAAGGGTGTAGTTTAGATCTTACCAGGGACAGAGGAAAAAATAAGAAACAGTCAAAGTTGTGGTGAGGGCCTTGCTGAGAAGGAAATAGTGTGTTGGAACTTGGATCCAATAGAATGTAGGGAACGTGAGAAATGGAAATATATGAGCATGCTCAGTGGAGGAATGGGATAAAAGTGGCTGAAGTGCTGAGGAAAATACATAGTAGGGAGTCATTGCACCAAAAAGCAAGCAATAATCACTCTGGGCGCAGGAGGAGCATGGCCTCCTACTTCTTGAGGGTGAGGGGCTCTCTTACCCTTTACTCTAGGCAGATGCTCTCGCCTCCCTTTGAACACGCTCCTCGGGTAGCCCGATGCCAGGTTATGTGATTGCTCCTCCCAACACTGTGTCCGTGCAGCCAAGCTCCAGAAGACCCAGTCCCCTTCCCTCCTTCCTGGAGGCAGCAGTCGGGTGAAATGGGATGTGTGTCCCCAGTGTGCTGAGGCTGAGCCGGTGTCTTGGATCAGCCAGCGTGGGGTCGCTACCTGCATCCATGCCCCACGGCATGAGTGAAATGCTTTGGATTATCTTAAAATTGAAACAATGTCATTGAGGCACTGTAAAAGAAGCATCGGTAATTATTTCTGAGTGCTGCAATTTTTTATTTTTTTACAAACGCGTGGGGGTTTTGCGACCAAAAACATAGTAAGCTTATAAAAAAAACCCACCACAAAACAAAAACAACAAACAAATGACAAAACCCAAGCCATTGAGTTAATTTAGCGTCTTGTTTAGCCTGATCACGGGGGCATCACCTCTAAGGATATTTTGTGTCCTGCGAATCAGAATTGTGGGCTGTTGTCTTGTGAGTTTGCGCCAGTGATTTTGCAGTAGGCTGGCAGAGCGTCTGGGTTGAAACCAAGTGTTGGTGGCTGGCAGGCGTGGCGGCCAGCATGCCTAAGCGCGGTTGGGTATAAAGAGCCCTTGTGCATGCTGAAAAGAGGTGAGATTATAAATGTGAAACTGTTGAAACCATCCTTCGCCTTTGAGTTTAAAGAAATCCAGTTTCTTTTAAAAATAGATTCAACACCTAGTTTTCCTGCTTTAACACAGCTTGATGTATACAGGATCTTGTAGAAGGCGCAGGGGGGTTAGTTTTGGAGCAAAGCAGATCATTGGCAGATTTAGCATCGTGTACGTGTGTGTGCCAAGTTATTCTTAGCACGAGCGGAGCCCAGTCAAAAGACTTCTGGTTTGTGTGCTCTTCTGTTGTATTTTAAACTAATGCTGAGCATAATTGGCATTTGTTAAGGGGAAAATGTAGAGCTGTTTGGTTACATCATGCAAGGTAAAATTAGTGACCAAATTAATAACAACTAATTTTTCAGGCATGGACTAGAAGTCAGTTGCATGGCAGTACTGTATGGGGAAGAAGCAGCCAGCTCAGTTTTTATATTGCACTCGTTAATATTTTCCTCCTTCTTCTATCCTTTATGTTGACATTAACGTTAATTAGTTACTTGCAGCAACCAAAAAGTATTGATGAAAGCCCACGAACCCAATGTGCTTTTGTAAAATTAGTTTCCTGCTTAAGCAGATACTTCTCTGGTAATTGACACAAGCCAGCCTCAGACGGGGAGGCAGAGGCAAGCTGGTTGTATGATTAATTCACTATGTTCTGTGGTTATTTCATGTTTATAGTAAAAAGAAGACTGTAAATATAGGGCCAGATGCTCCACCTGTGTCCTCAGCTGAAGATCTGGCCTGAAGAATTTATTAAGGTGCTATCCTTTACATTCTCTTCAACTGGAGGTCTTACCATAAAAACACTAGAATTATAAAACCTTCCTCTTGTTTTCCTTTGCCTTTCTTAAAATAGTGGAACACTATTGGCAATCCTAATACTGATGCAGCACCATACGTGCAAATGCTACAGTGTGTATATTGCAATATGGGAAAAATAACCACCCGCTTATAACTTTATTCTCCCAAATGCTTACTAATTGCAGGTGTTAAAGTGACTCATCTGGTGTTTTAAGGACACATTGAAGTGGTTGGTTTGTTTGTGGTTTGTTTTTTTTTTTTTAAAAGATTAATACATGGGCTCTTTTGTTATGCCAGATAACGTAGAGATAAGAAAATTGCATCAAATAAGAACTGATCCCCAATAACATTTTTTCTTTGAAGGGGTAAGTAGTTACCTGGTGCCAACCTTGTGGCTTTAGTATGATCTCCCAAATAGCACAGAAGCTTGCTACTTTAAATACTGACTTTCAAACAGCTCATATTCCCTTCTGTTTTACAGGACAGTAACCCTCCTGATTTTCTCTCTGTTTTGTTTTCTGATTTTCATTTTTTGTGTAGGAATGTCTAAATATTATAAAAGGTCAGGTGGTTTCTGTCTAACTAATGGATTGTTCCAGGCTTTAAAAATGATGCCTGTTTATGGTCCTGCCATCTGCAGGAGCAGCAGCCTATCATAAAGTTACTGTATTGCTCTGTCACTAGTGCCATCTTGTCTGCCAAATGAAAAATGGCTTAAACTCATAACCTGGGCCAGCAGTTTTCTTATTGTAAGCCAGACAAAAATGCTATTGATCTTCTTTGCTGAAGTGTTCTTTTCACAGCTTGCCAGCATCAACACACTGTTGTCCTTACTCAGGGCTAATTAGCTAATAATTTAATGCAACGGAGACAGCAGTCTCAGTTTGGTTTAGCAGCAAGGGAATATGCTGTAACTTCAAAAGTATGAGGGACCTTTTTAAAGCATAGTCATGATTGCAGTGCTTGTCTCAACTTTTACACTCTCACTTCAAGTTTGATTTCCTCCGCACTAAAGAATAACAGTCTAGTTAGATTGAGGTGTGCTGTCGCTTTAGGATTTATAGGAAGCAAAACCCAGATGCGGTGGTGGTATCTGTAGTCTTGAATGGTGCTCTTGGTTATGCACTCGCACTTTAGCTTTATGATTGCTTCTTGAGTGAAATCAAATAGCTCGTTAAATTAATCATGGGAACCCTGTGGTTTGTGAGTTACAGACCAGACAGATTCAGTCATGTCTGAGAAACAGTAGATTATACCTTTTTTTGGTTAGTTCATTTTGTCGTGTTGTTTTTTTGGTAAAACACCAACCAAACAAAAAATCCACTGCTAAATTGTTTTAAATCAAAGTTTATACGATGGATCCTTCTTCCTAAGAAATATGTTTTCTTAGTCCTTCTACTGCTATGAAGGCCAGAAGGTTGCAAGGAAATTCAGGTTGGAAGCACAGGAAAGATGTAATCTGCTCAAACGTGTTGAAAACTCACAGGAGTCTTCCACAAGGTTTTTTGATCTTTTTAATTCAAGTATTTGGATAATTAGGTGTGTGAATGGAGATTGCTTGCCTCCAGTCCCCAGCTGCATATAAGAAGCAATTGGTTCAATTTCAAATGGGGGGTTGGCTTAATGTCGTTCAGCCCATGTTTCATCTTGTGGGTGGTTCTCCTGGCTTGTCTCATACTCTTGTGGTGAAAGATACAGCCTGTACAGCATTTCTTTTAGAATAAACAGTAATAAAAGCTTCTGAAATACAATTATAAGCATTTTGCCAAAAAGCGGTGGCAGACATCATCTAGCAGTTTTCAGCTGTTACGTATTTTTTAAAAGTTCTTGACTGAAGGCAGCTTCTTCTGCATTCTTTGCCCAGCCAGTGTAGGCTGTGTCTTAGTTTATATTTCAGAATTAGGCGTGATTCAAGTTGTATCTTTGTTTTCTGTTCCACGTTTCTGAGCACAGTGTGAGGCAGGGCGTACAGGAGGCGGAAGAAAACAGATAATCCCTTAAGGAAGTTATTCTTTACATTTCATATATTAATTTTGCTGGAGTGTGGGTGCATATGTTAATTTTGAAAATCTATGAGGACACTTAAAATTTGCTTGAAGTAAGGGAACTTTTAATCTCTGAAAGCATCCCCAAAGTGCAATTAACTATTCTGATGTCCTGATGATTCAACAGATGCTTCTGTAAACTAGAACACATCTGTCAGATTACAGAACTGATATGCCACTATATGTGATTTAAAATGACTGCCTGTAAATGGACGTGTTGTGATAAATATATAGATGGCAAGGATGTCCATCTTTTTGATAGTCCTGTAATAACATTTCACAACGCACTATTCATTGTCACTCTCTGGAGGTTGCTATAGTCATGTGAAATGTCCAACTCTTCCTTCGTATCTTTGTAAACTTATTTGGGTTTTTCTGCATCTTCTTGGCTCCTTTTTAATGCATGCAGGCTATTGAGTGGTATTTTTAATAAAACAGTAGAACTAAAGATTTTTCTAAGCCTTTCTGAAGATTCCCAGTAGCCAATTCAACTGATTTTAGACTGCACTCCATCTGTCTAGGAAAGAAAGAAAATACATTAGTAGTCCACACATGAGCAGCTTATTAGTTCATTTGGTGTGTGCAGTACAGTGATTCAAGACTGATCTAAAATATTCATCCACAATTAGTGGTGCAGCACAGTTCAAAGTGCTTCAAATCTGTGGGTTTGACTGAGAAATTTAAGGAAAATAGCTGCAAATTGATTCTGTATGTAATTAATGAAACATTTCATTCCTATGTAAATATTAAATGCTTGGGTATTTTCTCCCTTTTATCCTTTCCTCTTACTGAGCTCCCCCTCCCTGACCTCCATTATATGTTTGTTTGTTTTATAGGATGGTGGGTGGGCTGGCATGGGGGCATATTCTCTTGGGAGGACGAATTAATAGCTGAGTCCTGTGACTCATTTGCTGAGCAAACAGCTGTTCTCCCTCTAATTCACCCCTCCTCAGATGTCCATCCCACCCCCGGAGAGGAGCTGCCAGAAGGCAATGTTTGCCTCTGCCTCAGTCGAAACTCCCCGTCCACTTTCTTAATGAAAATGCGCTTTTCTTGGCCGAACCACCGCGCACACGCGTCAGGCGGAGGGGCGTCGACGAGCACCTCCGCCG
>NW_009210013.1:56900-59009 GCF_000690835.1 Fulmarus glacialis
GGGGTGGTGGCGGAGAGCCAGTGGCAGCCACATCTCAAAGTGTCTGAGCAAGGTTTTCCAGGGCTCACCTCCTACAGAGTAGTGGCTTTGCCACAGCAGTGCCTGTTCAGAGCGGGGGCTGGATGCTAGTGCCTTTAATACGGGTTAAAAAGCTTTTGGCGTGTTGGAGAGAAAGGGCTTTCGAGGACAGGAGAGAAGCGAGTAGATGTTTATGGGGATGTAAGGAGTGAAGTCGGTGAGGCAGGGCTGGGGTTTTGTTTAGGGTCTCTCCCCCCCTGTTTCAGTGTCACAGAAAATCAATCTGAATTTTACAAATGCTATCAGTGAAAGAGTTTAAGAACAGCCTGCAGTAAAACTTAGACGATCCTGAGGCAAACTTCAGCTTGTTTTGAAATGACTGTCTTTCCAGCTCAGATGTCCACACAGAACACAAATTGTGCAATGTTGCCTGCTCTTGGCTGCCCCTCCGAGCTGCTGATGGCCTCGAGTTTCAGCGTGGGCAGCCTGGCAGGGCTTGGCATGAGGGGAGGCCCTGGACCTGCCCTGCAGCCCCCCGGGGACCAGAAAACCAGGATCCAGGGCTACCAGTTTGGGAGTACTTGCGTAACGGCTTGTGTGATAGACAGCAAGGAGCACTCATCTGCTGCGACCAAATGACTTACAGGGAAGATGGGGGGGAAGACTGCTTCTAGCTATTAAACCGCAAGATATGACTCTTCCTCTGAGGCATCTGTGCAATTATTCCTTTCGGTGCTTTTACTTCCATGACGTTAATTTGCATAAAAGTCTTGGATCTGTAAAACTGTTTGCCTGCATCTTACTTGGGTTGCGGTGTCGCAGCTTCCCTGGCATGATAGCACTGCTCACACAGGCAAAGCAGGCGACAGCCCCTGTGCTGCAGCATGTGTGGGTTTGCATGTATGCGCACGTATTCGGCTTTTGATCTTAAGAAGAAGGTGGTTAGAGTATGGTAGTATTCAGTGAGCTGATGTGAAGGCAGTCAAGAAAAAGGACTTGATAGTGGATAGATCTGAACTTGCGTGAGATGCCTAGCTTCGTGTTCGTCCATAGGTGTTGGCGCACCTGCTAGGGACAGTGGCTAAAAGCAATTAGTGTTTGTAATTTTTAACTAATGAGTTGACTGGCAGCAATATAGGATGTTAAAATTACTTTTTTTTTTTTCTTCCACACACATGTGGGTCTTTAGCACATCCCGTGAACTACTTTCTGTTCAAATACCTGTTTACTGGTGAATTCCATTCTGATTTAACTAAAAGGGGGAAATACCCTTCTTGTCTCCGCTCCCATGAGTGGAAGATAACGGCAGGAATGGAAATTTGTATATTGATCAAGTTTAAAAGGTTATTAGGCAGGCATGGTAAAAAAATCTGCCCCTTATTTCACATCGCTGACCTTATTTCAGATAGGAGAATGTGGGAGAAGGAGATGTGTTATATATGTTTTCTTTAGATACTTTAGTAAGAGCTCTTGGATACTATTCTTTGGTTTTGAAAATGAATTCACTTAATTTTTAACTTCCTCTGTTTTAAGAAGTTAAGCTGGAGGGGTTTTTGCTTTCTGCTGCTAAGGTCAGAGCCTTCTTTTGTCATTGTTATTTGAGGCAAGTAGACAAAGGAAAAATTTTGGGATTTCAGCTAAGTTCTACTAAAGGGTTTTAGTAAATTGGGGATCCAGCTCAAAACTACAGGACAGAAGTCGGGGGTACTTTCCACATGAAAAAACTGTTTAAAAAGCACTTTTTAGTTAAGAAGAAATGAAGAGTTTTTCCTTATGAAACCTGGGCACAAAGCTCTGAAAGTGTTTAAGGCTTTGTGGGTTTTTGTTTGTTTGTTTTTTAAAGTTTTCTTTAAAAACCATCTTTCCTCACTTTTGTGTGCCCTTTCTGCATATGTGTATTGCTGTATATGCAACCCTGTTTCTTTCATACTGTATTAGGGAAGAATGTTTTCTGACCAAGATGAAACAGAACTTGTTTAGTGTAATGAAACAAGTAGAAAAGATACATCACCACCATCACAAGTGTAGTCTTTTAAATTTCTTTCACCCCAGTATTTTCCCCTTAATGTAGGTTTGGTGTGTCCCCCCCCC
>NW_009210013.1:59020-106176 GCF_000690835.1 Fulmarus glacialis
TACATGCAGCTCTAAGCCATTTGTTCTGCTACTGTGCTTAATGCTAATGCCGTAAAGATTTAAAAAAATATTCTACTGCCAAATATAAAACATTTGTTACTCGCAGAGATGATGGCTTAATTTTTAGTATTCCTTTGTGTTTTATATCTTGACATTTCTTATGACCTACAATTAAAATGACTTTAGTGAAGTCTCAACTTATATCCAGATTGCTGAGTGTGGTTGAGTGTCTCCAGGGAGAGCCTTGAACTGCTCGCTAAATCAATTTGTTCTTTTCTCAAAACAGATTAAATATGTTTTACCATTTTAAATTAAAAAATAAATAACCCCATATGACTTAACTGCTACATATAAAATTAAAAATGCGCTCTGCACAGTCTGAAGGGTAGTAATTTTGAAGCCAATGCTGTGCTGATAGTATTCCACCAGAGAGAGAAATGAATGGTTAAAAGCAAGCATGTCTAATCCTGTCTTGCTGTGCTGCTAGTCTCGTTTGAGAATTAAGTTGATGGCACACTACTTGGGTGGGTGCTAACTGCTAGATGTGGCAATAATCATCTTTAGCAGAGCCTGAGATGCTTGGTTTCCACTGCACCGCCTCCCTGGAGTTAGATATATATATCTATAGGTTTTTTTTGGTTTTGTTTTTGTTTTTTTTTTTTTATTCGTCTTGTTCATGCATACTGCTTTCTTCTCAGGTCAACCTTCTCCTACCTATTCCTTTAGCAAGATTAGCTGCAGAACTTGCTTGTGACTCACCTGCACCCTTAGTCGATGCTTCAAGTATAATTTTTAGTAGATGACTCCTGCCTACAGTTTATTTTGTATCCAACACGCAGCAGAAGCAGAGGGAAATCAGTAGCTTCTGGTGCTCTGCAAATCCGTGGAGGATATGCAGGCAGCTGTACATAGGGAGAGTCAGATGCACTGGCTATGCCAGAAGCAGCCTTTGTTCCTTCAAGCCGCTTCCATGGCTGTGCCTGAGTGGGTTATTGTTTAAGGCTCTGTAAGTACAATAGGATATAAGGAAAAGGGAAGGGGAAAATTTTTCTAAAATAGAACAAAACAAACTAAAAAAGTTGCTACGGAAATAGATGGCAAATGGTCTCTGATAATGGGATTTTACAAGAGATGTCCAATCTCCAGAACAATGGTTCAGTTTAAGCCAAGGTTAATAGTGCTCATTATCCTACGCCTGGGAGTTGGCAGCTTAGTCCTCTGCTATGAACAGATACGGTCTTATATGCTACTGTCTGCTGTGGACTAGGTAGGAGCTATTACTGGTCACTTGTGAAATGATAACGAATTGCAAACTTTAATTGTTTTGGATTCATCTGACCTGGGCTGATTTTTGCTGTTGCTGGCTGCGGCGCTGTCGGGCCGGAGCGCGCTGGAGGAGGAGCAGCCTGGCTGGAGGGGCACGCAGCTCCGCTGGGCTGACTCCCTTGCGCAGAGTAGGCACACGAAATCTTTCTTATTTCAGCTCAGGCCAAAGCCATCTGCACCAAGTTACTGTTTCACAGTAAAGCTGTGGTGTGTGTCTTCACAAAGATGCACCCAAGTGCCCGTCCTCCCAGTCTTATTTCCCGGTTCCTGCTTACACCCCTTCCTCCCTCCTGGTGCTGGATCTCCTGATCCAGCCTGCCGAGTCCTGTGCAGCCCCTTAAATCTGGGGTGTGAGGCTGGGAGGGAGGTGAGGTGCAGCCCTGCCCTGCAAACTCGAGGGATTCCAAGGTTGTGGCAGGAGAGCAGAGACATGGACAGCAGTGATACTGACCTCGTGGCTTTAGGTGCACTGGGCCCATCTTAAGTTCACATGCAGCATGGAAAAGAGAGCCGGATTGGAAAAGTGCTTCTTCCAGTAAAGGAATTTTTGTGGAACAAGTTGGGAGAAGCAAAGGATTTTGTTGTTGTTGTAAACTGAAGATCACGATACTGCTTACTGCTGCTGTTAGGTCTTACGTATGGAGAGTATGACACAACCCTAGAATTCCCTTCCATCTCAAAGTGAGGAAATTACAACTTCATGGCTTCCTAATCTGAGAAAAAGTGTACTCCAGTTATGTTGGTTTTTTTTTTTTTAAATAATGTGAAATACAATTTTGACATGGATTTAATTTCTGTTTTTGCAGAGGAAAAAAAAAAAGGTAAATTTTTGTTAAAAATTGGGAAAACTAATCGAGGAAATGGTGACTGAAGAAAAAAAACTTTTGCTTTTACCCTAATGAAAAATAGAGGAAAAAACCAAGCAAAAATTAAAACACTTACTACTGCAATTCTTTCTTATTTTGCTCTACCCTGGTAGCATTCTGCCTAACAGGGTGAGCCTGAAAAATCTCCTGGGAGGACTGGTTGCAGTAACAACGTAATACAGCAACTACAGGTTTGATGGCGTGTCTAAGCGGCTGCGGCGTTCAGCACAGTGAGCTTTGCCATTGCAGCCCCCCGCGATCTGCCCTGCGAGAACCTGCTCCTGTTTTGGGAACAAACTGTATCGGGAAGAAATGCTGTAGCGCAGGAGTGCTGGCCAAGGATTTGCCTGGGGCTTTGGGGGGCACAGGGAGCCCCGGTGGGACGCAGGCAGGGGGCCGGGGCAGGCAGGCAGAGCGCTTCTGGGCAGGGAGGAGGATGCGTTCGGTGGTGCCAGGTGAGGAACATGGCGTGTTTTCGGTGCAGCGTGGCCACTTTCTGTGGCTTTCTGCTGCTTTGTTTGGAAGGAGTGTTCATCTCTGTTCATCTGATTTCTGTTCCGTCAGATGAATGCCGGTATTTTACAGCCATGTGGCTGCTGCATTTTTGTGTGATGTGTTTGTGTGCTTTTCGGTTCTTGTTTTCATAAGGATTATTGAGGGCCAAGTCTAGGTGTAGGCAAAGTCGAAAGTTGTCAGTTTGAAGCTGCAGTCCCTCTGTCCCCCTTCCTTCTGCTTCCATCCCCCAGATCTCTTCTTCTCCAACTTTAGTCTCGTTCCTTACCCCGTCTCTGCCTAGGAAAGGAGCACACCAACCTGCTTTGAGCTTAGTCTCTCTTTCTCTTTTTCCCCTCCAAAACCCCACCTATTTTGTATTGCTTACTTTAGCAATATTTTATACTTCTCTTTCATATAAAACTAGCAGACTACTCCTTTTTCAGCAGAGGACAGCATCCGATGCTCATCAGGCATATACTCAGTGTTGATTTTGAGTTGCTTTAGAATTTCAAAAAAGCCCAAGTTTCTAAAAACTCCTGAGTTGATAGAGGGTTATGATACCTAACAAGGACTGCATATAATATTTAAACACTCTGTAGAAGTTTGTAAATCTTCCTGTATAGCAGAAGTACTCCTGTTGACCAGTAAGCTTACTTAGGAAGCACTTTGTGTTCTTCACTTATGACCCAGTTACAGCCCTGGAGAAATGAGAAGTCGGGATTGCCGACACGCAGTGGTTTTACAGGAATTTTGAGTTTGAATGTGTTCTGCAGTTCAAGGAGAATAATGCTGGAACTTGGAAATAACTTGTGAAAGTAGAAGAATACCCTGAAGTGCACCTGCCTTATGTATTTCCATAAGAAGATTGTACAACATACTTAACTGTCTATCTTTGCAGTATTTCTGTTTTCCAATAATTTCTCTGTGTGTTTTGTATTTGCTATCTCTTCATTTTTGTTTGGATATGTACCACAAGGTACCTTGTGTATGGAAACTGAAGGTTTTGCTCTTGGTTACCCTTAGAATTGTATTTATTTATAGTTATTTAAGTCCAGCACAGGCTGAGTGCTGACGTGTAGACAGTGAGGTACCCTGGGGTCCCTCTTGCTTTCCTCAGAGGATAAGGCTGAGGAAGAGACATGGGGCTCCAGGAAGATCTATAATAGTTCAGTCTCTAAAAGCTGGTGGCCACCGCGTGGGACCAGGGCGTGATGAGAAAGCAGGGAAAGTAATTTGTGCTTGACCCAAGTCCATTGCAATGATATGGCTGAGGCTTAGGAGGCCTAAAGATGAACTCTGTGTTGCTTCCCTGTTGGATTTCTTCCAGTTCCCCCCTTCAGTGTTTCTTACATGTGTTAATTTTAAGACTTGCCGTGATGCAAGGGTGTTCTCCTTATGTATATCGACCTTTTCCATTGATTCATCTTGGTAAAATCACTAAGAACCAGAGCGCCATGTTAAAAGAAAGATGTTGAAACTGTGTGGTATATTGGGCCTAAATTGCTGGGTTTGGTGGCAGGGGCTGCAGGGGTGGGGGGCATCCCCTGGGCTGCCTGCAGGGATGCCCCTGAGGGACCACGGCTGCCCCAGACTAGAGTGAGGGCACCCCTGAGGGACGGCAGCCACCCCAGGCCAGAGTGAGAATGTTCCTGGGGGACTGGGACCAGTGGAGGAGGAGTCCCGGCTGGGACAGGGGAAATCGGGTGAAGCAGCAAGGAGCGGTGGAAGGACAAATGAGAAGCGAGGAGGAGCAGACAAACTATTGCACACACAACCCGCAGCCTCCTGTGCTGCCTGTCGCCTTGCCAGTGGTGTTGGGATGGACTGAGTGTAAGGCATGGCGGAAACAAGGGAAGTTAGACTAGGAAAGCCGGGGGAGAAAAGGTGTTTGACTGAAGTTCAGCCTTGGGAAGGTGGAGGAAAAGAGTCCTTCAGAGTCTGCTGAACTGCTTAGTCTCCTTTTTTTATTCAACTCCTGAAACAGTAATTAAAAGTACGTTAATTGGCAGTAAATAAAGTAAAATTAAATAAAATTCCCTGAGTTGAGATGGTTTTGCCCACAACTTATAGACAACAAATTTTGGGGTTTCTTGTACTACTTTTCGAGTTCTTGAATCTTTGGGGTTCACCTTAATCACCTTTACAGCTTTGCTTTTGAACTTTGAAGCCTAGAGATATATCCTTTAAACCAAACAAACAAAAATCTGAAAGCTGAAATTTTGATGTGATGATGAGACTTTGGAGAGCTGGCTTTAGGAAAATCCCTAGTGTTGCAGGAGACACAGAGTTGGCAGCCCTGCTGTGTTGCTTCTCCTTCCTCCTCTCAACATCTGCAGCCTTCCCTGCTTGTGTTGGTCGTCTCCTTCACCATATTGATTTTTACAGTGTAATCTACTCAGAGCAAGGGTTTTGTCTATTATGCGCTTGTAATGCACCACACATGCATTACTATGGAAATAATCTAATACAAAGTGCCTGGGATTTCAAGCATCGAGCGGCTTGTAGCCAAAAAAGCATTTGGCCAAAAAAACCTGTGTTTTTGTGCTCCCTCTGCTGGATCTGGAAGAGCAGGAAATATTCACCGGCCGGAGCGCTGCTGGTTCCCCTCCTCGCTCTTTGCCGATTCACACCCGGCAGCTCCCTTATCAGGCACAGTGGGTATCTGCAGGAAGGACTTGGTGCTTTCCAGTGTCCACTCGTGCAGCTGCGTCACGGGTCATGAACCAGGCATGAATGTGAAAAGGGTGGAGACTGTGTGGCATCGAGTTGTGCAACAGCAACGCCATGGTTTCACACCTGGAAAGGGTGGCTGATGCTGGGTTTAAGGTGTTTCCAGTTGTCTCCTCTTCCCCACCCATCTATTCTCATTTTCAGGTGCAGCTTGCTACCGCAAAATGTGCCGGTGAGACTGTTTTGGGGATCTTCCTAGAAATAGAATGAGAGAACGCATCAGGCTCTAATAAAAAGCTGATTTTATTTTTAGAAACCGATTCCAGTTCAGAACAAAACCCTGTGAAGCGTGCTGGCAGAGCTGGGGCTGGCGTGAGGGCACGGGAGCAGGCTGGGGTGGCGGTGGGGGAGAAGGAACAGCCCCTGAGCAGGTTGCGTGGTGAAACCAGGGAGCAGATGCTGGTGGGGACAGTGCCAGTGTCCTTAGAGTAGGCTTGGACCCGATTTGTGAAAGGGGTGGGTGGTCTGTAATGTGAATTCACAGATATGTTAATGGGATAGCCCTTTTAAGAGGTGCTTTATAAAACAGAGTAGGAATTGTGGTGCCAGTTTTACAGATGGGCGGAACTAAAGCACAGAGGAGGGGAGCGAAGCGTTGGCTTCTTGTGTTGCAGCAGTGCAGTTTAAGCTGGTTTAAGCAGCCTCTGTTTCTACCCTCTGCCATCATGGCTGATCACTCCTGCCCTGTGCCCGCTCTCTGTGTTGTGTTGGCACAGCTGTTTACAAGACAACAAGCTGAAGGAAATTAGTTCCCCTGATCCAGCTAACCATGGAGCTGCACAAATGCAGGGTTGGAAGCAAGCATCCAGGAGAGAGAAGTGAGAGGTAAAGTTTAAGCTGCCAAGTAAATGCTACAGCCCGATTTGCCGAAGTCCCATCCCGTCGTACCTGGAATGGTACCCGGCTCCTGGGGCAGACAGAACAAAAGTTTATCCTTTGGAGGAACAAACTTAGAAGTTGGATGAATAACTAATTCCAACTTCATTAAAGATCCAGTCTGCATTAGCTGAGAAAGTCATGTTAACACATACTAAATCTGAACCAATTAACATGTTTTTCCTGGCTTGTATAAGCAAAACAAAAGCACTAGGGAAAACTTCTGGACGAGAATAAATATGTTCTGGGGGAAAACATTCACAGTTCAATGAGGCCTTAAAAGCCAATCATTCACCCAGGGTGCCTGTCAATATGTAACTTCTCTAAAACTGCCATTTGTTGTGAGACAAGAAAACCAGCAGAGTTCCTGTCTGAAGCAGACGGTCACTTGGTAGCACTGTACGTGTTGGGGTGGGATGACTCTTTCTAACATATGTTTTCAGACATGTTTTTATTCTTTGTGAATTATCAGTGAACAGAATAAATATGACTGCAGAACAAATATTGAATGCGACTAACAAGTTATTTGTAATAACTTGAGGTTTTTCTTCTGCATTTTTTAAGTCACCTGTGACTTTTGCATCATACGACTTGTTATGGAAGTGTCTGCTCCCACAGCTGGTCCTTGGGGAGGAACCTGGACTGGCCGTGAACTCTGTGCCCTATTTTTTTCCGTAGTACTTGCTTTTTCATGTTTGATGGAAAATTCTTTTGCATGAAAGTTATTTGGAAGTTAGTCAAAAGAGAAGCAGAATGTAGTTATCATGTTTCTTCAATATTTGCTGAGTTTTGGAGCCTAGTAGTATAAGGCTGTAAGGACACCTTGTCTGCCTGCTGAAACAGCATGTAACAAAATACATACTACCTGTAAACATTCCCCTGTCTCCCTTTGCAGTCTTTCTTTATAATTAAAAAGCATTTCCTAGAAGTCGCAGTGCTGTGCCAACGTAATCCATAAACTTGCTTTGTTTTGCTACAGACAGGATGGTGGTTTTGAGGTAGTTTGGTGTATTCGCTTAAGGAGAATTTGGGGGTTGGTTTATTTTTTTTTTAGTGGCACTTAGCTCACAACAGTCAGTGAGTACCCTTTATAAAGAGAATAAAAGAGACTTCAGCATGACCTTTAACTGAAAAAAAAAAAATTACCATTTGGCTCAGGAAATTTTGATACAAACCTCAGCAGAATTCTTATTATCTTTTCCTCATCTCATTGTTACAGGCAAGAAAACCTGTAAGGCTTAAACTGCTGGAGTGAGTCTCAAAAGCTTGGGGGTGGCAGAGCTGGGCTTGAACCCCGACCCACCCTCAGGTCTGGTCCTCCAGGCTTGGTCCTGGGACTCCTAAATGCTCTTCATTCATTTCAGGTCTGTTCCGTGAGCTTCGTCGAATGCTGCCGTGTTATGCAGAAGAATGGAAGCGTGATGTCTCTGTATTTTTGTTGCAGGAGAATGGATCTTGTTATGTGAAGGCGTTGAGGAAACAGTCCCCAGCTACCGAGAGGAAGAAAGGCCGGTGGGAAATACTCAGGTAAGAAAGTTTATGGACCATCAGGCGGTAAAAACACTTGTGGACCTGCAGTCTTTTTCCAGATGCTGCATTGTGTTTTATGCTTTAATGGCTGATCTGGTCACTATCAAAGTTTATTTGTTGTTTTAAGAAACAGTCCTGTTTGGTCAATTGATTGCAACAACAAAACACTGCAAGCAAAGCCCTCAGAATAGCATAAACATTCCTTGGGCTATCCCTGGTACAATATTGATCCTGATATAGAATACAAACAAATTACGCTTTGCCTGAGCCATTCGAGCTATAAAACAGAGCAATAATATGTTCTACTTGCTGCCAATAAAGTGCATTTATAATAAACAAAGTAGAAATCCCTGAGTAGAAGTGAACAGTAGTTTCAATAATGTGTTCAATAGCTTATGTCCAGCTGTTGTACAGAATTAAAAAAACACAGAGTGGGCACTCCAAGGTTTCTGTTACGTCCCCCCCTTAAGAAAAATATTCTGTGCAAACCTGTTCTGTTATTGCTTTTGCTTTGTTTTGGGGTTTTTTTTAGATATTTGAAGTATTTTGTAAAGCAACAGGTAATCTCATCTTTGCCTTATTTCCAGTGTGGTTGAGAGCTTCTCAAGAATTTGGTCTGCACCTTAATTTTCTTGTGGACCAGCTGCCTTTCCTTAGACTGTTATGTGGATCATCTCCACTTTCACTCCTTGTCATATCCCCATGGCATTTCCTTATATTGGGAAATAGCATTAAAGACACTTTCAAGTATTTGTAGTTATTTTGAATACAGCTGAAATTAGCGGGGGAGGAGTCAATACCCTTGTGCCCATCACCACTGAGGGTGCATAGATGATAACTGAACCCATTTCCAAAAGGGAAAAAGTTAATGATCATCAGAACATAGTGGTTTGTTGTTTGGTGGGTTTTTTTTTTTAATGTGCTCTACCGTGCTCGTATAATCCTCCTCCCCCTCATCCATATTTTCAGTGCTGCACTTTGATGAGCTACAGACAGTTGACCTGAAGGCATTTCTTGATGAACATTTCTGTCTGCTCTCAGACTTGAAAAACTCAACCTTTTCAAGAGCTGTATGGGAGAAAAATGTGTAAGACTAATATTTATAGACTGAAAGAGAGGGGAGAGGAAAGACTAAAGTGTAAAACTTGCTTCCAGCAGAAATGCCATCCTTTTTTTACCTCTGATAATGAGAAGCATTTCTGACATGGCCATAAAAGCAAGTTAGTGGTGTGTGCCTGCCATTTGCTGTGCTTTTGTACTGCAGGACTGTTTTCCTTTTTGGATGGTTATGCTTTCCTCTATTTTGTTTTAAGACAAAACATGAATTTCAACTGATACTCAACTATTACATTATGATTCATCCATACTCCTACATTTTAGACGATTACTTCCAGGTACTTACACATGATCGTTTGTAAAAATGGAAGGTTGTTATTCAAGTTCACATTTTGAGTACTTTTTCGTAATGTTTAGGAAAGCTCATGTGCATAAATCCTTTCATTAATAGTTCTAACTGAAATCATACTTGAAGACTGGAAGGAGGAGAGGTTTCAAATGTGCCGTAATTTTCCCCGGGAAAAGATCTTGGCTATATTAAGAAATACAATAGTACTGATTGTAACTCTAATAGGAGATTTAGAGGACATTGCAAATAGTTTTTAGTGGTGCCTTAAAGAGTATACTATATTTTATGCCCCCTGAATATAGGTCTAAGACTTTGGTGTTTTATTATAAAAATAAGGTGTGCAGGGATAGAAATGCAGCAAATAATTTAAAAACAAACAAACAAAACGCCACACCAAAACCCACCGTGTTTTAAAACTGCATTCCTGAAAATTTCCTGGAGATTTCCCTAGACTTGGATCTTGGTTCAAAAAAATAAAATAAAAATCACCGTTCTGTTCCGTGAAGAAACTTGGGAAAGAAGTTCCTTGCTGCCTTGCTGTGCCTTTGGGTCACGTGGCCTCGCTGCTGTAGAGCTGGAATGTTTGCCATGGTATTTCCGGAGGCTTCATAAACACACAGAAAGAACAGGGGGGTTAGGAGGATTTTTTTTTTTTTTTTTTTTTAATTATTATATTCTCTCCTCCGTCCCACTCCCCCTTCTTTTTTTTGGCAGCCTACATTCATTACACTTTAGGTGTGGAGTTTTTTAGGAATACAGAGGAGTTTTTTTTATCTGATCAATCCAATGAATTTTAAGAATTCATCTGTTTTTTAAAGAAAAATTAGAAGATATTTGGTTCTTCTTTAATTGCTGAATTTGTCTAGAATTATTTCTTACTTAATATAATACCTGGCAACCTACATAGCAAGCCTAACTCTGCTATTTAGACGGTCTTAATGGTTTACTTTTGGCATGTGTCACTGTGAGTGGCATTCAGTAATCTGACTTGATAGCTGTCATCTTGCAAGCTAGAGTAATGCAAACAAAAGATGAGCACTCAAACAAGGTTACAGTGAAGAGCCATTTCCTAAGTCCTGCTGCGGCGGCGTAGAATCCCCAAGTCAAATCAGAAAAGCACAGCATTAGTTCTGGCTCCTGGGATATGAGGGTTAAGATTATGCAAACCTCTTCTTTCTAACTGTAGGAATAGCACATGTTCTGTTGAGACTTTGCAAACACCAGCTCAAACTGGGATTGTGAGGAGCTCTGTGTTAGTCTGTACTATCATGGATACGGTATGTCATAGTGGCAAGGTGGGCTGAAGGAGACCCTGCAGTCCCTCTTGCACCCCTGGGCTGGCCGAGATGCATCTTCTCCTCCTCCTACTCCCTTCCCCTTCCAGCTGAGCTGAGCTGCCTGTCGAACAAGGGCAGAGAGCTGATCCGTTTTAAAAATAACCCGGCAAAAATGGGCAGGGAGGGGGAAGATGAATGGACTATTTTTAGCTCAACCAAACTGTTTGCTACACAGTACAATAAAGCTGTCCTAATGCTACCAGGAGGGGTGGGGAGAGGGCAGTGCAAGGGGAGCTGGTAACAAGTGGCCAGAAGTAGGAACTGCTTGTTCCAGCTTTGCCACTGTGAAAAATCACCCCAGCACCGTGGCTGTGTATTCCATGGGGCTGCTCAGGGCACAGCCCGTGGAAGGTTTATAACCATATCACGATGGGCTTGTTGCTGAGTCAGATTATTAATTACATCAGAAGTTACAAAAAGGCAGCATAGTTTGTCTTAGAGCTTTCCTTTAAAATATGAAACAGTAGATTTTTTTTTTTTCCCAAATTCAGGCCCTGAATTGGCATACCGAGGAGGAGCCTCGGTAGATCTGGAATTGAGCAACGGCTTGGGTTCTGCACATTGACAGGGCTTCCTTGCTCCGTCCTCCTCTCCCCTACCAAACTTTTTGAAGCCCATCTTGAAGTGTGACTGGTTATTTAATGATATTCTCCTGGTGTGGAAGTGTAGCATTATTTACTTTAATAAAGTAAGACTTATGTGTTGTTTCAATAAAATACGTAATGTCTGATTGCCATAGGTGCCATATTGTCTGACTCTGCGGGTACCACCCACACACCCGTGTGGACACAGCAACACAAATGTTGGACAACAGAAGAAGGGAAAGAAGGAAGAGAAGCAAAATCATGAATTGAATAGCTGGGAAGGTCTTAGGCTAGGAAGAGTAAAGCAAAGACACAGCAGGAAAAAAGGCTGGAGGTTTTGAGGAAGGGAAATTGTCCCTCCCAAAACCAGCTTTGTTGACAGAAATAGATGTAAGAAAATACGGGCATCTTCCTGTCTAAAAGAAGATGGGAAGAACCGGTTGAGGCAGTTGTAGTGATAATTTTGGAAGTGCTCCCATGCTGTAGGGGTAGGCAGATGGGGTATACAGCAATTGCTGTCTAGGCCACTGATGTTTGAGTCACTTCTGTTTGCATTTCTGCAATTTCAAATCTGTGAAGCTGAGTTGAGGCATGCTTTGAGTCTGAAGGTAGCCAGCTGAACTGGTAATGTTCCCACTGTTTTCTGGGCGATCTGTATTGGGGTGGGGCCTGGGGAATGGAGAGTGCTTTTTTCCCCCCTGCTTACTTCAGTGGTTATCGGTAGAAAACTCTTGGATCCTGTGACATAAAACGCATACTATGATAATTGGTCAAAGTCTTCTGATTGATCTGGTCTAGAATCGTGGTACCTACTGGTCTGTAGCTAGAACAGTCAACTGAGAGGAAATGGTATGAAGCTAAGAAGTAGTCCTGAAGCTATTGGACTGCTATACGTGGGGAAAAACATACTGTTTCAATGATCTGCTTTGAATATGAATGCTTTAGTATTTATAAATTATCTTTTGTATAAGTAAGCCATGATTCAAAGGCAAACTGTGTTTTAAGTTAAGCATTATCTGCTTGTGTATGTTTTTGGTTCCCCCCCCGCCAAGTGAACATGTAGAAATGTGGAGAAATACCCAAGAAATCTTGGACAGCACAACTGAATAAAATGTTGGTAACTTCTTACTTGAGTTGTCTTCAGTGCTGTGCTTTTTAGTACAATGCTGTAGCACCATAAGTTTCAAGTGAAAAAGGGACACAAATCCACCTCTTCAGGTATTGGAAATAGTGTACAAGAGCTTCCTTTTTTTGGACATGTTCCAGTGTTTTATCTTGTTTCGTAGTACGTCTCACTGATTTGTAGCTTCTGTGCCTTTATGAGAATGTGCAAAGACTTTTTACAGGTAATTTTGCAATGATAATATGTATATCTGAATAATACTTTTCATGCCATTTGGCTTTGCCATTTGGCTTTGCCCCTTGCCATCTAAGACCTCCCAAGCCTTTCTAAGGAAACTTTGTTTAGGCAGGCCAATGGGAATCATGGTTGAAACTTGTTCTCAAAAGCTCCATGTTCTTAATTGCCTTTGACAGTGGTTGGGAAAGATGTCACTTCAGCATAGCGAAAAGCAACCAAAATAAATTATATTTTTAATGAAGGATTCTCTATCTGGATGAATTGATGCTGGCAGGACAATATTGGTTAAAAATAGAAGAACCTTCTGCAGACATTTTGCAGTTTATCCTGGTTTTATTTTGTCTAAACAAAAAGCAATGTACACATACCAAGCGTAGACAGGCCTTTTAGTCTGAGGTACTTCCTTTGGCAGATGGCTTCTGATTTTTATTTTATTTTATTTATTTTTTTAAAAGTAAGTATTGCTTTGAAGGTAGACCAAATGGAGTCAGTATTCAAGTATTCTGTTTATCATGTGACTGCATGGGAGATTGCTGTATCCTGTACTAAACCTATTTTATGGAGATATGGACAAGATTCTTTCGGCCTTATAAAGGATGCTAGCTTGCATTCCTCTGTGCAAAGAAGTATTTCCAAAAGAAATCATTGCACTGATTGAACACTTACTTTTTTTCAATACAAAAGTATTTGTAGCTAACTGGCAAATATTTTACTTCTCTACCCTGCTTTTTCCCCTTAATCTTATTTATCTCCTCAGTGTTTTCTTCCAACTATTAGAAATGTGTTCTTCTAGGGTATTTTAGGTCAACTGCTTTACAAGCCAAGAATTTGTATCTTTACACTGAAAGCATATGTAAGGAAAGGGACTGAATGGTTAATTTGACTTCTATAGCTTACGCATATGTATATTGTAAATATTAGACAGATTTTAGATATATTAGATATGTGTGTGTAAGTTGAGATCCTGTTTCAGAACAGTCTGTTAACGGTTGATGATTATATATTATATACGTATTTTTAAATGACTGACAAATTTTAAATACGGTTAAATTAACCTGCAATAATAATACTGTTGCGGATTTTTAAATATGTTTCATATTGAACAGTATTCAACTAAATTCCTCTATTTAATCTTACTGAAGTTAGAAAATTCGAGGTACAACAGTTTTTTCAGACATTTTATTAGGCCTTGATATTTCTGATAGCATAGCCTTCCTTTTCAGGCCTTGAAGTGGGAAAAGAGAGAGAGATTTATTTCCTTCTCAAGACAAAAGAACAATGCAAGTGTAATCTCAGCATTCAGTTTTTCTTTTGTCTATGGCTAAGTCCATCTCTTAACCTGGTATGGTTAATCCGGTTTGATTTGTTCATGTTTTTAGAAGTTTATGAAAGGGCAGGGAAAAAGGAGGAAAAAAAATTCCTTTGAAGCACCTATCAGTGATTCAAATGCTGCCTTGAATCATAAAGATATGTATGACTGAGATCTGTATTATTGGAGTGCAGGAGATACTGCGTGAAATGCCAGCAGGTGTATATCCCGAACTGATGATCAGGGCCAAGAATTTAAACTAGTTGTACTCTGCTGAGAATGTATAGTCTGCAGCACAGATCAAACTAAGGCGTTTCAAAGAAAAGATTTTGAGCTAACAAATCATGGAAAATCTCTATATACACAATGTAATCTAAAATCTTACAAGTGAAAATAAACCTAACTGAGCTGCAGAACATGAATATGCGGAGGAGCGTGTCTGCGCTCCACATGGGGTCCCTTCTCTCACTTGCTTATACCTGTCCCATACAGTGGAAACTCGAACAACTGAGAACTAAAAATACTGCTTTACAAATAGAGTGGGAGGAAGAAGAAAACAGGCATGGACACCACCTTTCAAAGATACTAAGTGTTTGCCACAGCAACGATCTGGTGGCAGAGAACTCAACAAAATAATTACATGTTGAATAAGAATGTGTTTCCTTTTGTTGCCTTTGAATGGGGCACCACTTTAATTTAATGGAATTTCCTTTTGCTCATGTGCTCTCTTATTGGGTGGGCAGAAGCTCGCTGACTTCTGCAGGCTGTTTTCTGTTTAATATAGTTTAGCAGTGACTGTTTTATTACTATCCTTTAAAATGTAAACATTCCCAGTCTCTTCAAGTGCTCTTCTTAAAACATGGGGTTCTCCCCCTGCCCCCTCCCCTCCCCCCCCCCCACAATTTTCCTTGCTACCCTTTGATTTTTGTCTCATTTTGCTCTGAATCCATAAGTTTCTCTTACAAACTATTGCTAACCACCAGATTATCACTGCCTCTTTAATATAAACTATGGCATCAGAGGAACGCTGTTTTCTTGGGTCCCAGTTTGACAACAGATTTCCTTCTCTGAGTACATTCCTCTTCTGGACTGTTCAAACGACCACCAAATGGAGTGGATTCTTCATTGGTCGGTGGGATGGATGCCTGCCTGTGCAGAGAGTCTATTTAACATCTACTATATGGTAATGTGGTTTTTTTGGTCATTATTGCCCTGGACCTGATAGAACCTGAGAAGCTAGAGGTGGAGCGCTCTTTATCAGTTCATAGAGTCTTGCAGTTCTTTGCCCTGCCCTTCCCTCACGTCTTTGGCATTTCTGGTGCCTGTCTCCTACCTGGTGCCTAACACCTGCCTGGTGTCTTTTTTTCTCATAGTGCCTCTGACGTTCTCACCTGGAGAACCCTGTTCCCTCCATCTGCTCACAGCCCTCAGGTCCTGTTGGTTCGCAGTCAGAGTGTTTTGGGAGTTCCTGTAGAGGGAAACAAATAGTCCTTGCAGTAGAGGGGTATACCCTGAGAGAACCTACACCATATCTTGTGGGCAGACACGAGCTTGATCTGCTCATCTTAAACTTCTGTGTGGAACCAGAAGCCCCATATCCATCGTTAGCGTTGTGTTGAGCTTGAGCTAATAAGCTTGGTCTCTTGGCAGGATGTGTTAGATCAGGCTTACTGCTGTGCTAATTGTGCTTACACAGCTTCCAGTTTGGAGCTGGCTCATTTACAGCTGGCTTGGATGGTGGCCAAGAAGGCTCGCCTCTGCCTGCAGTATGCCATGTAGACATACACACATCCAGCACTTGAACGTGTCTGTCAATAGCAGGAAATTATATTCAGAGGGAGGGGAAAATCTTTGGCCTGGCTGCAAGCGTAAACAAGGACAATATTAATGAATGAGGAAGTAGGTAACAGTTTTAATAAGGAGAAGGATTGATTATTCCAAATGTAGACTCACTACCACAAGTTGTTTTCAGCCCCTATGTTTGGCCCCATCTTGTTCCTCATTTACCACTAGTTTTGTTTTGTGGGTTGTTTTGTTTTTTTTTTTGGGGGTGGGGTGGGGTGTGGTTTTTTGGTTTTTGTTTTTTGGTTTTTTTTAAAAACAATATTTCTTTGGAACGTTTTCCAGATTTAAGAAACTTCATTGTAGAAGTGAGCAGCCTGATATTTTAACCGGGAAACAGAAACTAATCTAAACACAAGGTGTTTGCCTAAAAATAGGCAAAATTTCAGAGGGGAGAAATCTGCCTTTACGATTAGCCCATCCTCTGTTTTTGTCTTGTCTTGCTTCATATGTTAGCAAATTTTTTTGTACATTGGTTATGATATAGTGTCAAGGATCTTAGTGTTGAAGTGCTATAGCTACCTAAAGGTACAAAATACTGACTAGTAACTGGAATTATATAGGAAGGAGAAACCCAGAGCTGTAAAAAGCTGAAGTTTGTTTATTTAGGTTTGGAAAACTAGAGCTCAGAATTACTTGAAAGCCACATCCTCAGCTGGCATAGATTGGGTTCATCAGTTACCAACAGTTGTGTTATTTACTTCAGCCAGAATTTGTCCCCTCAAATATTAAGAAATCTTCTGTCTGTGGAGGAACGTGGTGGTGGACGGAAACATATGAGTGTGTATGTATATAAATATAGAGAAAACCAGACTAGTCTCTTCTTTTATTATGAAATAATAAAATGATTCATCAGCCACATCGCTGTGAGCTCTCTTAATATTTGAGCCCATTTTTCTCAAATTATTTCCTCGGTCAGAAACCTCCATGCATCACTGCATTAATTTGCTTGACAGTTTAGAGGCCACTTCTCCGTTTGAGCAAGCCTCAAAGAGACAGTACCAACCTTTTATTCTAAAATCGCTGTTATTAAAACAACCAGGGGAATGTATCTCTGCAAAGGCAGAGTTGAATAAGGATTTAGCTCCCAGAATTAATTTGAAATTTCAGCAGCAGTAAGTAATATTTTAGTGGTAGTATAATCCTGTACTTTACATATTAAGTCTGCAGACTGCACTGCTGGTGGAAGAACCCTGCAGTATTTAAATGACACTGTAACACCATGCTATTATATTCAGGTCATTAGGGGGCATTTTACAGGATTGAAGTTATCTGGCAGAATGTCAAGGGTGAATCGTATAATCTGTGTTTTTTTGCCTCTCCAAATATATAGATTAGGGGTTTAAAAAAAAAATTACACCTAACTCACCAGTGTTCCTTCTCTGTCTCAGCCCACTGTATCACCTGTGCACCGCTTGCACTGTCAACAAACGCTGAGAGCGTAACCGAAAGAAAGGGGAGTAGTAGATACAGATGGCTCAAATGGCTGATGATGTAAGTGGAGAAAACAGTGTACTGAGGGTTGGTGTTTTTTATTTTCTGTATGAATCAGAGCAATTGATAGATAAGCATAAACCCAAGTATTTGGCTTTTGTGGCAGGTGTCAGCGGGTGCCTGGAATGCTGGAAAATGCTGAGCCCCAAGATGAGTGTTTTCCAGAGCAGATCCCTAACGGTAACCTTCTGAAGAGGCATGGGCACTCTTGCAATTGAATGTACCAAGGGAGATGGACACCTCTCTCCCCTTTGTGCGTTAGAAATTCCTTCTAAATTCATGTGTGTGGCCCATCATAATGATTTTGATACCTCTTTTCAAATGTACTCATCATTCAGACAGCTCTGGTTGAATTTAGAGAGAGATATTAGGCTGTGAAAAGCATGAGTTCTCAGCAGCTTATTGCTGCCTCTGGCAGAAGTTACTGCCATTCAGATTTGCTAGCTAGATAGTTCACATGATTATTCCGTGCACCATTAGAGACAAACTGAGCTGGGTTAGTTTAAACATGGAAATAGTAGCTTTGGATCATTCTTTCTGCAAGAAATAGATAATCATCACAGAAGTAGCCTAGCTGGCTGACAGGCAGTAAATTTTACCACATGAGTCTTCCCTTGTCTGAGTTTTAACTACAGCTTTTGGGGTGATGTGAAACACTTGGAAAAAATAAAAACAATAATAATAAAAAAAAGGATCAGTTAAGGCAAGTGAAGTTGAAGTGATGTCGAACTTCCAATGGTGAGAATGATAATGGTGACATGCTGGTTGGTCAGGGGTTGATAAGCTTTTCAACCAGCAGAGCGGCCATCGTGTGGATAGGACATACGGCTGTGCCTTTTCTGTGCTCAGAGCGGTTGAGGGGGGAACCCCAACAACAGTTATCTTATTTGAAGAGTTTGTTTTCCACTAGCCTAGAATATGGGCCAAGTTCCCGATGGTAATTCCTATTTATTTCTTGCTGCACTCCATGTGATGGGAAATTCTTAGAAAATTCTTAGGGTCAAGAGGTGTGTTTGGCTGCTGCATACCAGTGCTCGAAAGGAGTGCAGGAAATTATTTTTACAGGTCTTCTTTCCAGAAATAGCCTTAACTTCTTTTTAGGGAATGGTGCAAGGCTCATATTTGTAGGGAAGCATTCGCTATGCAAATGGGAGAATTGCCTTACTTGGCAGACCTGCTGCCGTAGGAGGTTGTGGAGGCAGATCAGCAGGTTAAACATGGCTATGGACAACAGGTCCATGAACAGACACGAAAGGGAGTATATGTTCCCACTAACATCTGGCTGTGAATGCTGGGGAGTAAAGGCAATAAACTACAGATAATGGCTGGGCTCACATACCCTGCCTACATAGTATCTTCTGCTGTCATCCTTGGAGACAGAATATGAGCTAGATGGATGACTGGATTAACCCAATATGGCATGTCTTCTGTTCCTACTGCATTCAGGTATATAACAATACTTAAAATATTATTCACACTGTATTTTAAGTTATATCAAGAAGAGCAGAGGCATAGGGTATTCTTTGGTCATCTACTTTTTTTACATGAGAAAAGACGAAACTTGTATGATAATATTTTTGCAGGTTTTACATAGCCTACTTTCACAGAGGATAAAGTTTCAGTTCAGACTTTGAGCACTGCGCTCTCTTGATCTTGATGTTGCTTTGGTTGTCATTAACTTACTTTTTAAAATGTACAGCAGGAAGCCAGTTCTGCCCCACCATTTCTATTGGGTGTTTTTTCAAGTTAAAGGCAGTGGGCTTTCCTGAAAAGTGTCTGTAGACAAAGAACTCTCCAGAGTGGATCTCTACTGATCTGTGCAGTTAGCAATTACTCCTATGAGCTGTCATTTTAAAGTAAAAATAGAAAATATAAAATATTGATTACCTATGCAAGTACAAGAAATGTACATTCGTGTACTAGCTCTCCAGAAGCTTGTAGATAAAATAGATTTAAATCACATTTTTCCTTCTAATGTGGCACAACAAGTAATAGTTTTGCTCTTGAGGAAGTATGTATGAACCCATAAGGCTACGAACTTGTGGAGAGAGCTTTATTCCAGCTATATTGTTAAATGAAGTAACATTCGAAATCTTCTGGGACTCCTTTTCCTAAATAAAGGACATGTGCTTGTTATCGTGGTGCAGCAGTGTGCAATACCATGAAGTTCAGGATGGGAGGGATCTTTGTTGTTTATCAAATGCATACTGTATACCAGGTATTTACTGTAGTCTATACAGACTAGAAATAAACAGTGGCCTGGCACTTAATGTTACTATGCCACTTGTACTGCCTTTTTCAATGTATTTGCTGAGGCTGTGACAGTTTTTTGCACTGAGGTTTAGATAATTCAGCATCTGCCTTTCTCAACTGAAATAATCGTGCTGTTCTCACTGGTGGTACACAGCTAAAGCCTGTTTTCCTCCCAGCATATTGAAGGCAAACATCTGGAGTAGAGGCTTCACTGTCCTTGGCCATTGCATCCATTGTGACTTTTTGGATGCAATCAGTTTAAACCATTGCCAGCTATGGTTTTCGTCCAGAAACTTGTCAAACCAACTTGTGCCTCTAATTTCTTATAAGGACTGGTCAGGGAGATACGGAGGTTGTAGGACAATCCACATTATCTTATGAGATGATGTGTACGTAATAAGCTCTGAATAATTACACAATAAAGTAATCATCCAGCAAATTATTATGTTCCTCAGTAGGGAACCTCAATAATAGGTCTGGCATAAATAGAACTTTTCTTTTAATAGCCATTGTCAAAGGGCTTTAAGTATTAGCAGTGTTTATCTGAAGTTGAACTGATACCAAGTTCGCTTTCCAGTTCTTTGTAGAATAAAAATTCTTGGCTCAGAATGAACCTTAACGATGAATTGGAGGTACTTTAGCAATAGGGTCTGCTATGGAGTTCATTTCAATGTTTATTCCCTTTGTCCACAGTGTGGTGCAGGATTGTAGATATTAGTCTCAAATTATGCCTTATTAAAGATTCTGAGTAACCAGTAACTACTGTGGTTCTTAACCTGATGACATTACAGGTTCATACACGAAACCAGGGAATTGACCATGTTTGCTCATTTCGTTGCATAAAGGTAGCTGGACTTCCGCAGTTTAGTGGATTGGATTCAGTTTTGATATTGGTCAAGAATATACCTGTGACAACATCCAGCATTTTTGGGAAGGTTTTGCCTTTGTCTTCTGTAGCTGGTAAATTTATTTCTTTGGATATAAATGTACGCAAAACCAATTTACTACTTGTAACATGAATGTACTATGCAAGCTACCAGAATTGTAATATTTACAGATGTAATGTTCTCTGGTGGAGATGCTGTACTTTGCAGTATGTCTGCTTTCTTACTTCTGCAAGCTTGCAGTTGATTTTTTTTTTTTTTTTGGTAATGCGCGTGCGCGCACACACAAAAAGCGTTATTGGCCTGAAGCTTCAGGCTAAATGTGTGAGCCTAAGTGTCATATTTCTAGTGCCCTTTGCATGAAATGTGAAATAATTGCTCAAGTGTAGAAACTGTATGTATGTTTATGAAAAGTGAAGTACAAGCACAGTCTGTGATTTCAAGTGTCTTATGAAAGTGTGCGTGGGGTAAAGCCACGCTATCTTCAAAACAACTTTTCACATTCTTGAACTTTGGACTTCTCAATCTTTAAAAGTGGAGTGAATGACAGAATACCTTAAATATCTCTGGATGTGTTTATATTTAGTAGGTGTAAAACCACTCATACTGAGCTAACTTACTGCAAAGGAGAAACATCTGCTGAATTAATTTCCATGAAGTTGATGGTCCTCTTAAGTTTCTGTGTTGTGAAACGGTGGCCTCCCAGCCAAGAGGGGAAGAAACATACGGGTATAGCAATCAGTTAAATAAATGAAACCGTGGGTAAACAAACATGAGTGACAAAGAGATAATAGAGGGAGAGCAAAACGAGCCCATACACAAAGAACAGTGGATGGTGCCTACCTCTCCATTGTGGTCCCAAACCCCTAGAAGAATCAAAGGCTTCATTCTTACTGGAGAGCCTGAAAGAAAGTCGAATTCAAAAATAGCTTTGGGTCAAAAAGGAGGGAGGAGAGGGAGATAGTATAGTCACCGAGATGAGTAACTTCAGATAACGTTTGAGTGTCTGAGATGTCATTGAGAGAAGTGCTGCTTAGGAAGAAGCCTGCCTTAGCTTATATTTTCAGTATAGAGCCACATGAAATCAATACCTGAAATAGGCTGCTCCAGGTGCAGGTTGTCATTATACCCTATTTACCGGTCTCTATTGATCCTCTTTTTCCATGCGTGTGATGCTGGGACTTCTGAGGCCACATGCCTTGCTTGTCTTGTGGCAATAAGCCAAGCTGTTCTATAAATCCATCGTAATGAATTATGGAGGAAAAAACCTGTCCTGTTCCTTAACTGCTTAAGACTTTTAGGAGGACAGTGAAGGCTCTTGTGTAATTTAACCCTTGTACTTGTCTTCAACTGTGTCCTCGCTTACAAAGCTGTAAATTGGCATGAATGCTGAACGTACGCTCTAATCCTTATCACCACTGTATCACCCTGAAGTCATGACTGAACTTTTTTTTTGTAATGCACGGATACAAGAGATGTCAAGTCAAACTGTACAGAAAACTGAAGTCAAAACAAGTTTTTGTAATAGAAAAAGTTGTTTTGACTAAAGCTTTTAGTTTGGAAATATGGCTGTATCAGTATTACTGCAAATATTTACTGTTTCTCTGAATCTTACTAATTTCCTTACCCTAGGAATAAAGGCTGAGTAAGAGCCTGGGTAACTTGTAAGAAATGCATATCCTAGAGGTAAGTGTCAGTGTGACAGCTCTTGGGACTAGATGTTATGTAAGGATGTTTTTTTGATAGAACATGACCAGCTAGGAAACATCTATTTCCAGTTGTGCCTTACTATTATACTGTTCAACTCTGATCTGCAAAGCCCCTAGTGGGAGTAAAAGAGTAATTTGATTTCTGTGCCATTATTTTTGGCTCCCTCAGCTCTGCCTGCCAGAAAGAGTGCTAGTGCAGTGGCACGAAGTCTAATTGGAGGCCAGTAACTCGCAGTGTAGCCCAGGGTTCACTACTGGCTCCAACACTGTTCAGCATCTCCATTAGCCATCTGGATGATGGAGCAGAGTGTACCCTTCAGCAAGCTTACAGGTGACACAAAAGGGGGAGGAGTGGCTGATAACACCAGAGGGTTGCGCGGCCATCCAGAAGGACCTTGACAGGCTGGAGAGATGGGCTGTCAGGAACCACATGAAGTTCAACAAAGGGAAAAGCAAAGTCTTTCACCTGGGGAGAGGAACAACCCCAGGCACCAGTAGTTGCTGGGGGCCACCCAGCTGCAAAGCAGCGTTGCAGAAAAGGACTCGGGGGTCCTGGTAGATACCAAGCTGAACATGAGCCAGCAATGCGCCCTTGCTGCAAAGGCGACTAACGGTATCCCAGACTGCATCAGGCAGAAGAACCTTGTCAGCAGGTCGCGGGAGGTGATCCTTCCCCGCTGCTCAGCACTGGTGAGGCCGCACTTGGAGTGCTGTGTCCAGTGCTGGGCTCCTCAGTACAAGAGAGACACAGACCTCCCGGAGACAGTTCAATGAAGGGCCGCAAAGGTGATTAAGGGACTGGAGCACCTCACATAGGAGGAAGGGCTGAGAGAGCTGGGACTGTTCAGTCTGGAGAAGAGAAGGCTCAGGGGGATCTCACAGACGTATATAAATATCTGAAGGGAGGATGCAAAGAAGACAGAGCCAGGCTCTGTTCAGTGGTGCCCAGTGACAGGACAAGAGGCAGTGGGCACAAACCTGAACCATTCTGTGATTCTGTAACTCTGGCCATGTTTTCAGTGAGGCGGTTTCTCATGCACCAGGACCAGGACTGGGGGAAACAACTGATTTTTGTGTTAGCTAGGCATGGTATTTAGTGAACTTGGACTTGGTAATTTCAAAGATTACCACAGAATGAAATCTGAGGGAAATTGCATAGTGAGCATCACGAGGCCAATACCTTTGCTGCGAGATAAGGTAGCCTTTGGTAGGTAGTGTGGCCTGAAGAGTGGGGATTGGGTGGCAAGTTGCAAAGCATTTGTAGCAGCAGAAATCATTTAATGTTGCTGAGAGTCCTTTCCTATATGCATTAAAAATAAAAGCAGTGGTGGGCTTAATGTCAGGCACATGTACAAGTGTTTTGGCTAGATACTCTCTGGATTTAGAAACAAGGTAGGACCTAATATGCCAAGGAGGAAGGGTTTTATTTAATTTTTTTAGAAAACTTTTTAACAGGTTGATAATCTTAGCAGCAGACACCTGTGGTTAGATTTTGAGGAAGTAAATGTCTTCTGCAGGCATCTCAATATTTTAACTATAGTTTTCAAAAAAAAAAAAAAGTGAGTGAGGCATAATGCTATTGAATGAGATACAAGAGTCTGAAAACCCCCGCTCAATAAACTGATATGTTTTTCAGGAAATTGATGATATATCAAAAGCTGTTTCTTCAGATAGCAATCACTGGCTTAGCTTCCCAAAATGAATGTGAAATTTGAACACTGAGAGAAGGCTGTGTCTGCTTATAATGGTGCTGGTTTTGTATACAGAGTTCTAGGCTTATCTTGAAAGGGATTCTGACACAAAACAAAACCGATGAAAACTGTTTCAGCCAGCAGTACTTTCTTCTGACCTTAAGCGTTTCTTGGTTTATGTGTATGAGATTAATTCAAAGATGATTTGATATTTTCTTTCTTTTTTCTTTTTCTTTTTTTTTTTTTTTTTAAAATGACCAAACATACTGGATAAAAACAGGTCCTGCAATTAAAAGATAAGATACATATTTAAACTCAAGCATATTCTCCCATATAGGAATAAAAATATGAATATGTGTCTTTCTATTAAATCTTTGCGTACAGGTCATAGAAGGCTACATCTGTGGTGGCAGCGGTGTTTTTTTTTTTTTCTTTTACAATAGCTGAATGTTGTCTTCAATTAGTCTGTTTTGTGACTGATCTGGAAGTCTTTGCCACCACTGTGGAAATGAAGCAGTGTCCACTGGACCAACTGGTATCTTGCATTTAAGTCTGTTGATAGAAAGAACAGCAAGACACAAGTGAGCCATTTATGGTTTGCGTTACAATAGATTGTATCTCTTGAAAACGAGCATTCGTAGGTTACTTCCGTTAAACTAAAAGTTACTGTTGTAAAGGGCGCTCTTCATTGACAGGAATGGTTGGGGAGGGAGGCCTGCTGCTGTCCCGTTCGGTGGGGCCCTAGAGCCCCAGGGGTCAGCCGTGGGCACAGAGCTGCTCAGCCCGGGAGATCCACCAAGAAGCACGAAAGCTTTGGGGTGAAGTTCAGGTTTTGAGATGTGGGTAGATGTCGTTTGGTCAGTCGGTGTATTTGTGTTTTTCAGCCCTGTTGGGACGCTCTTTATATTTAGTTTGGTGAGTAGTAAATGGGCATTGCTTGCCTGCATTGAGCCGCTGCTTAGGTGACGAAATACGTAAGTGAGCTGATTTTTGCACTGAGCAGTTTTTTCACAAACTGGCATAATTCCCGCTAGTTCTACTTTCACGTCTATCTAATAAAATGAGTGATCTTTAGTGTTTGCACATGATGTCTTGGAATCATTAATTATTTATCTTCATAACTGCTTGTGTGTGAGAAGGGATTTGGTTATCCCTGTTTTACGGGAGACAGACGGGGCATGAATTGACTTGTAGACTGTGCCTGCGCTATCGTAGAGTGCTCCATAGAACGGCTCTGTCTTAAAGCTTTTCAAAAGCTGCAAGGAAGGGTGTTTCTTATTATGCTACACTCTATTTTTAGAGGATTCAAGAGCAAACTGCTGCAATCACCAGACTGGAAGGAATATTGCCTTTGCTCACTTTTGTTTAATCTCTAAAAGTCCTTATCAAAAATTGTTAGTGTTTCAAAGTCTCATAATGGTTTAAGAGCCTTGTGTCTACTGAAGGAAGCCCAAACCAGCTCAATTGTTTCTTTTGAGGGCAAGGTGCAGTGTGTTGTTTGTGCAGCCAGGCTTGGCAATGCCTTCCCCTCCCCAACTTCTTTGTCCCCCTTTTCCCTTCCCCCGCCTCCCCAATTATTTTTCCAGAGACCTTGGCTTGCTGCTTCTGGGGCAGCAGCAGCAGCTGCTAGTGCTGTCCTGTAATTCTTCCATCTCGGTCACAGGGGACTGGAAGGGAAAAGACGGTCTGTCTCAGCAGCAGTCCACCAGCTGCCGCTACAATCTATAATGCGTAAATTTGCAAAATATAGCTTTTAGTTTTGCTTTGCAGTCAGAATGAAAAACTAGAGCGCACCACCACTGCCATCATTGATTGATTAATAGAAATTTATGCTCCCTGCTCTGTGGTTCAGACTCGGACAAAAAGTACTTAGAAGTGGCTAAAAATAAAAGGTAAGAATCCTGATAGACTTTCACACCGACGGAGTAATTAACAATAGTGTGTTGTGTATGTATGCTTGAGAATATGCTCTAGATAAAAGCTGTTGAGTAACACAAAAATATTCAACTAAATTAGAGCATAAAATCATGCTTAGCGTCATAATACTTTCTGAAGTACGTGGATAAGCGGGGCTTCTTTGTTACAGTGTCAGTGAATGAGGGAGTTCCATAGATTCTAGCATAAGTTGTTTTCCTGAAAATGTATATTGAAACATATGTTTGGTTTTGAGGCTTTTTTTTGAGGGAAGAGAGAAGGGAGGATGAAGGAGAATAGGCAGCGTAGTTACTGTTCTTTCTCTGCTGGCTATGAAGTTAGAGTAGCAACAGTACTGCTTGTTTTGTGTCCAGTCATACAGCTTGAGTAAGGAAATAGCACATAGAAAAGGTAAGCACATAGAAAAGGTAAGCCATCTCCTTACTGCCATTAGAAATGGATTTGTAACCTCTTCAGTGCGTATTTATGAATGATGAATCTTTTAGTTGAACCATTCAAGAAGAACCAGCCAAAACATGGCTGGAATTTGTGAAAGAACTTGTTTGCACTGAATAGCTTGACTCAGTGGGTAGTTCAGAAGACTTGAACTGTAAAACACTATTCATCCATAAAAATAATTCATGTGGTTGTGGCACACGTTGTTGGCCAAAGACAGACTGTTGTGTGTATAACTGAGAGAACTAATTCTATCACAAGTCAAATTTGCAGCTGATGTCCCTAGAGGCCCTGTTGCCCACTTTGTTTTTCTTTAAACATTCCGAAGCCCTTTGTCATGGAAGTTGCATGGGAACCATAGTGCATGAAGGCTAACACAGAAACCTTTGTATGCCAAGTCGTTACGGGGACCATGAGATGGTCTGCATCCAGGCTTCCTTGCTGGTGGAAGAGCTCGTGGCAGCTGGCTATCTGCTTTCCTCAGTTGGTTTCATTGGGGGCAAGGGACTCGGAGAAGCCAGCTGCCATGTTGGCATGCCTGCTAGGGGTTGTGCATGAGGGATGTTAGTGATGGTGTCAGTTGTGGACTGCCGCCATCCAGCATGTGCTACGGAGTAAATCCAAATGCAGAGCAATCACAGATCTCATTTTGACAATGTGTCCACATTTTAACTCTTTTGCTGAACATCTGTGAGTATACTTGTGTGCAAGTTGTACTTTTTTGCCACTAATTTTAGAATACACTGGGTCCAAACCGAAGCTTCAGATGCAAATTTGTCTGGATTTGGGAGAGAGCAGATCTAGACCTTACCTTTGTGGAACAAGCTAACTCTACCAATAAAGTCATAGAGTAGTGGAGTACCCATCCCCAGAATCACCAGTCCTCATTTCTGTACATCTTACGTGATACTAATGTCAGCAATCTTAAGTGAAAGCATAAGCAAACCCTAATCTCACAAGACATTCTACTTTCAATAAATACTTTGTACGGACATGCTGGCAGAACTAAACTAAATCTAGATGTGTCTTTGGGACTCTAAAGAAAAATAATTTAAAATAGTTTAAAGAATCAACAAAGCATGCTGCATGTGTGTGTGTGCACATATTATCTTAAATTTGTTGGAATTTTTTAGCATGTGAAAAATACAGCCCTGAGTGTACACCATGCCTTCCAGCTCCAGGGCAAATATGGTAAGAAGAAATTATATAGTGACCCCATTATTCAGGCACCTGGGAGGTAAGAGAAAGGAAGAGGAGTGTTTTGCCCTGATATCCTTCCTGGTTATTTTTTTTAAATAAACATGGTATGCTCAAATATTTATATAAAAACGGTATTCAGTGGTCTCACTTAATTGGGCAGGGAAGTCAAATTCAGTGCAGTGCACACACTTTGTGTAGTTCCAATGCAGCATTTTGGGTATGCTACCCAACCGCTCGCAGGGAAAGGATAGAAATTACGCGACAGAGGCTGTTCACAAGTAAACCAGCAGAATTCTTGGAAATACTACTTTAGCCAAACTTTACAACATTTTACAACATTGTATGTTACTAGTCTCTCAAAGTATCAGAAATTAACTATCGAAAACAATTTGAGCTTTAGACCTTAAAGAAAGACTGCTAGAGTATGTTTTAAAACTTCAGTGGTAGCAAACCGGATTGAAGCTTGCCAACTTCTGACTAGGTGGCAACAAAGGCCTCTAGGACTCGCAGTAAAGTTGCTAAGAAAGCAGGCTCCCTTTTCGTTTGTATGTATTTTCATTTGTCTTCCTACCACAGTAAAAGCATCCACCTTCTGCCAGTGTTTTCTGAGCTATGCACTGGATTCTTTTGAAGGTTATCGAATTAACTTTTTCTTGAATTTTCCTTGCCTTCAAAATTAATATCTTTATTTTAACATTTGACCAGTCAGACTCCCAAGCACAGCTTCTTCCATACAGAGATGGTTATCTTGGCACTACAAAGAAGACCCTTACTAGATGCTGATACTTAGAGCACAGGCTGTTTTCCATCCATTCTGCAAGGACTGATTTTTAATGAAAAGAACAGCATTAAATTCTCAATGAGAACCAACCTTTCCGCATTTCTTCCCCTGTGGGGATTTGCTTAGTCTCTGCAGCTTCCTGCTTAGACATTGTATGCAGTGGATGCCACTTTGGGGGCAAAGCTAACCTGGGAATAATTAAAGGAGTGGTTTCGAGGGAATACTCTGAAATTTTCCAGCAGCTGCAGTCTCACTGCGCATCTCCCATGTAACTGTTTACATGGAAGTTAGAAGGTGGCCCTTACCCATTGTACCCTGTCTGTGAAACTTTGGCTATGCAGTAAGCCCGTAGTCTAATCTGTAGATCCATTCTGGTGCTTAGAATAAAACATTTTGAGAGAAGAATAATAGGAAATTGATATTAAAAGATGATGTTTCAGAAAAGGGACCTAAAAGCACACTGCAATCTCCCTGAAAGAATATGGTATCTAGACAATGGGAAACTTAATTTTGTAATTCCTTAGCCACAAAACTCCTTGGTAGTCATATACTACCATGTGACTCATAAAAATCCATATTCCCCCAAACCTCTTCATAAAAGGTTGGGAAAAAGAAAGAGGCAGAACAAAATATAAGTTTGTTCCATATTCCCCCAAACCTTTTCAAGGGAGAGAATAAGAAAGAGGCAGAACAAAATACAAGTTCTAAGCTTGCCTAACATGTCACTTGGGATAACATCACTTCTGTTTGTCCTTAGTAAACATCATGCCAGATCAGGAGCCAGAGGATAATCTTTCGCTTTAAATTGTTTTCCTGTAATATCTGAGGCTGCACAGTATAAAATCAAGAGTGGGGAAGGCTATCCTGAGTCTCTCGCTTTGCCTGCTGATATAAGCATGATTTCATTATACAAACATTTGCTCCATTAATTGTGATTATTCCTAATCCTCCATTTTGCTTAATGGCAAAACATTTCACTGGAGGAAAAAAATTAGATTAAAGTAAAGACTTTCAGACAGTGAAGGCTACTAATTGAAACCTGCTAGGGATACCCCCATCATGGAATTCAAAATTACAAAAGTTATTACTGAGCTAACTGGAGAAGTGATATCTGAAAATCCTCAGACGTACACTTTGGATTAAGTTTTTGTATGGTTTAATTCAGTATTTTTTTTTTCTTGCTCTGTAAACGTAAGAGCATAGCTTTAGTAAACGTGCACACATAGTTTGTACAACATGCATTTTTTTGTCTTCTGATGGAAAGTAGAGGTTTTGGTTGTGCATGTGTGCCCACGAGGACCTCTAAAAGGAGATAAATCACAGATGGGGATGCTAGAACGTTTTGGTTCTGTTTCTCTGTGCTCTCTCCTTGCGGTTTTTTTAGTGCCTGTCTTCTGCAGTAACCTTGCACTGAGGTCTTGGAATAAAATATTTTTCCCTCTGCAAAGCTTGGGGGTGCGGGGCGGGGCGGTGGAGTGTGTGTTTCTGTTTTTTCATCCGCAGGCTGTGGTATACAGCAGTGTAGAGGTCTTACAGTTTTTATTCTCTTGAGGTCGGTAATACTTTAACCAAAGGAAAACTGAGGTGTGTGAAGGTTTCCCTACCCCCTCTCCCTCTGGAGCTCCCGCTGGAAGTGGAGAGCAGCGAGCTCCTCCTGCAGCTCCTTTCCCACGTGATAAACCCCCGGCTCGCAGGCGCACAGATGGGTGTTGAGTGCATAAAAATACACATGTTGATGCTTATTCTGAGAAAGTCGGCAACATCGTGTGCCTTCACTGAGTGTCTGTACGGTGGTGGGACAGCACTTCCATAGCATTTGTTAAGGCTTTTGAAAGGAAGAAAATAATATTCTAAAAGACAAGACCCCTCAAATATTTGTCAACAATTCCTGTTGCTTTGAGGAGTTTAAACCTATATAGCTCTGGATCTTTGGGTTATTTTTCGGTTTCTTGATTTAACGCATTTTTGGATGCATAGTATAGCATGTAGGTTATATGTGTCATTAAGGAACCCCAGTAAAAACACAAATTCATGGAGTTAAAATGACTTTCCCCGAAATGATGTATTTTCTGTGCGTTTTCTGTTCCGTGTCTCCCTCCATTCCTCCACCCTCAAGTCCATTAGGCATAAGTCGGCTTAGCTCAGTGACTCTTATCAGACCTCTTTTTCCTGTTGCCCCCCGATAAATTTATGTGACTTAAAGTGAACTCCAGGCATAACCTTATTCCAAAAACTGCATTTGCTGAAGCTCTGTGTTGGTGAATAGTACCCCACTGTGCTCTGTATGGGAAAGCGTGTGGGTGGCAATTTACATGGTAAACAAAGGCAGGCAGGGAAGAAGGACAGTTAAGCTTACGTTTCTTAATGCTTTAGATCTCCTTAAAACGTGTCTGTTGAAAAGTAGCAGCAACAAATATCATAAAAGGAAGATCGGTGTAGATTTTGCTATTTTCAAGTATCGATCTTTAAGTAAAAGGATTTTTATATGTGTTTGTTGTGAAATTAAATTTATGATGTAAAATTAAATTTATTAATATAGTTTGTCCTGGTTTTATGGTAATAGCAAATAAAGACTGTACCTGCAACTATTCCCTTTAAAGATAAATGGAAACCTTTTATTTCATCAGCAAAATAGGCTCATAGTTGTCTGTAGGATCATCCCCCGCTCCTGCCACCCTAAATAGGTTCTTTGCTTGTTTGTCATCAAAGGTGTAGGGAGGCAATGTGAATTAGATGGCAAGGGACTAGAGAGAGTGTCAGGAATTATTGACATCCTTATTTGTGCCGTGTATCTACTATGTGACCTTGGACAAGTCTCTTCACCTATGCCGTATCCTGTTATTAGATTATAAATCTCTGCTGGGAGAATGCTTGTCGCAGTTTGCTTTTGTATCTGGCAAAGGGTCTTACAGATATTATTGTAAGACAAATAATAGAAATAAGAGTAGCAGGTTTTTTTTCTGGAACACTAGCCTTTGATGGAGATAGGGATTTCTTTTTAACCTTGCTCTCCTGCTCTGCTGTCCAACTCAGCTGCAAAAAGATTCTTTCACTCTGCTGCCTTCCTACTGTGATTCTTGCCAGCAAAAAACCCCGTAACTTGTAATTTGCTATGTATTCAGATAAATAAATGTTGTGAGTGACTATGTAGCCGTTGAAAAGTTTTGCAAATGCATTCTAAAATACAGAAAACAATATATGATTATTTGCAATATTTTCTCCTAGATTAAACTAGAGATTTTTCTGTGGCACTGGTGTATAAATTGTATATTTAAGTTGCGGTCACAATATATGGTTCCTTGGGGGAAGGCTTGTCATTCAAAAGTAGCTGATCAATGTGATAACTGTTACCCACGTGCATGCTAACAGGCACAGCTTCGGGGAAGTAACTGGCTTATTCCGTGTGATGAAACTCTTGTTCCAGTTCACATCTCGTTTTGAACTGATACCCTTCATGCTTGCGTTGACACTGGAAAGGAACTTCACATGGGAGACTCTCCCTTCCAGTCCACTGAGTTGCATCCAGGCCGCTTGCTGACGCTGCCGTGCGGAGAAGCTGCTGGTCCGCGTGGAAGGAGAGCTCGTTGTGTAACGCGGCGTGTCACAAGGGTTTTGCCAGCACGGTTGGCCACAGACTGAGCTCTTTCACTGCGCTAAGTTCGATTAGCAGCGCGGCTGAGTTGTGGGCATTCAGCTCTGTCTTTTGCAGGGTTTAATATTAGAAATTTCATGGATTTCCACGTCATTGGGAAGAAAACCTTACTTCCTTCTGATTGCAACTCTGTCAGCTTTTCTCTGGAAAAGCTTACAAATGTGGAGGAGCAAATTTTTTCTTTTTTTCCATTTAAGGAGTTTTTGGGTGGTTGGGTTTTTTGGGGGTTTTTTTTGTTTGTTTTTTTGAAGAGTGTGTTCGATTTTGGTTGGGGTTTTTTTGTTGTTTGGTTGTTTTGTTTTGTTTCTTTTTATGGCATTCAGGGCACTGGAATGATATTTTTCAAAGTTTTTGCTACTAACACACTACCAAATTTTTAAAAAGGAGAAAAATAAGATTTCCAGGTGATAGAGACTTAATTCTAGGACTTGACTCTTTAATTACAAAATAATACTTTAATTCAAAATAACATAAGAAAGATTACTTTTTAATTGTTTTATAATGTCAGAAAGGATAAATATGTCAGTCTAATCTATGCTCTTCTATAGAGCCAGGAGTCTCCTTTCCAATAATACTTCTGTCAAGCTGTTTAATTTGTTGAAGCTTTTAAAAGATGTCATGTGATGCAGTAATTTAAAAACTAAAAAATTTTAAAAGTAAAATTTTAAAATTTTAAAAATTTAAAAAGTAAAAAAGTAAGACAGTAGAAAGAGAACATACCTGACATGAATACAATGTAATGTTCATGTGGTTCAGGTTGCTTTGAATAATATTCCTATGCTGTCCTTTGTTCCTTTGGTGTAACTTGCTAATAGCAGTGAGGGTATTGACTAAGGTATTTGCTGATAATTACTTCCTAAATATAATTAAATATGAAGGTCGTGCTAGCAAGATGCTAACTGGCTTACGAATAAACTGGGGATTTTTCACTTTCCCAGAACCACTAGATTAGAGCACTTGGCGCAACAGTTCTTCAACAGCAGAGGCCCCTGATCAGATTGCCGAAGCCAGCAAGCAGGGTGTCCTGTGGTGTCGCGGTGGGGACGGGGGCTTTGGGCTTAATGCACTAGCAAAATACTGCTTCAATAGCTGTGGGACCTTAGGGAACTCACTCAGTCCCACTGTCTAAAAGAGGAGTAGTAACGCTACCTTTATTTCTTGTCTTCTCAGACTGTAAGCATGGTGGCTTTTTTGGTATATTTATAAAGAAAAAGTTGGTCGTTAGTTTACAACGTTGCTGTAATACAGGCAGGCTTAATAACGTGTTTGCCATCAGGCCACAAAACCATTGTGGGTTGTCTCTATTAGTGGGGATGTGCCATATTGCAGCTACACTGACTTTCAGCTATGATCAGCTGTTTGGAAAGGCCCCAAATATTGCTTAGACAACCTACCTTATTCTTCTTAAAGCTGAAGCTTTCATGGAAGCAGTACGTGTAATTTTCAAAAGCAGGCTGGCATGGGAGCACTACGAGATCCGAAAGACAAAAGGAAATGGAGGCTTTAATGAGCACCTTTGTAAAAGTTGGTGTGCAGCTGGTCCCCAGCAAAGCGCGCTGCTGTTCAGATACGTGGTGTTTGTGTTGTGTAAGCGTGACTGATGGCTGTGATTCATGAGGAAGCATGGCTTGTCTTGGGACGGCTGGGCTGGTTTCACCTCAAGCTGTCTGGTCCCTTTCTTGGAATCTTGCTCTGCTGCAGCAGGGTTGGCAGAGCTGCTCACCAAGCAGCTGCTGACCTGCTATGAGTGACAGGCTGACATATGAAGGTAAACCAAAAAGCAATGCTGCTGACAGAGTAGACTTTGTAGTAGTGGTCTGTGTATGATGCTTTATACGATAAGCCTTGAGCTGAGACTGCTACAGAAGGATGATGATGCAGTGATGGTTTTCAGTGGAAACGCATTTCAGCAAAGGCCGAAATCATTACAGTCTGCCGTAAAGTACTTGTGGACAGTTTAGGAAAAAAAAATTTTGAGTCATTGGCAGCAAAAACCTCTCCTTTTTTTTTAAAGCAACCTATTTTTGTTGAAATTTCCTCTCTTCATGAAATAAAGTTCTTGCACTATTGCTGTTTTGTTATGAGGTCAGAAAAAGTTTAGGTTATCCCCTAATTTGTCAAATACAACAAGGGGTCTATAGTTGAGGCCAAGCATAGGAACATGCATCTGTTGAAATTAGTCGTGATACAGTGAAATTTTTTGGCCTTAGTAGGTATTATATCGAACGTGATTTTAAACCTATTTGTTGCCTCACTTAGAGTTTTTCAGACCTTTGAGTTTATCCTGTAACTGCACTCAAGAGCTGATTTTTATCAAAGTTTCATTATATAAATCTTTTTCAGTCTTGGGAAGATAATGCATCCTTGTGCAAAACCTGCTTCTTGCTGAAATCAATGAACAGCAAGGCCCAATTGCTTCCAGGGCAGTGGTATTGTTGCAAGGTTATCAGAAGGTTAAAGGTACAGATCGGCTATTGGCTCCAATAACTTCTATGAGGGAAATACGGAAAAAGATATCTCTTTTTGTAGATGAGATAGCATAGCGGGTGACTCTGCTAGATTCTGATCTTTGCTGTAAGAGGGGCAAGTGCAACAAGATTTTGTGACTCCAGGATGAGGAGATTTAGATGCTCCCATTTGGGCTGTAATGGGCGGAGAACTTTTGCAAAGAGCATTCATAATGCTTGTCGTGGGTTACCGTTGTGTGTCCTGCTTCAAAAAGCAAACCTTTATCCAAAACTTTGATCCTTTTTAGGTCATTGAGGAAGGTACAAGAGGCATTTTACAGCGTTTTTCACATGCCTCTGAACTGCTGTGTTTGTTTGGAAAAGGAAAGAAAAATACCACAGAAAAGGCTATTCTTGAAATATTTGCGACCATTTGGGAACCGGGAAGAATTGAAACTCTCCCAGGATTTCTAGACCAAAGAGGTGCTGGTAAGTATGTCAACGTCTGGAAGCCAGCCCAAACCTCTGAAGGTTTGGAGGTTTGCGCAGTGCTAGTGGCAATTAATGATGCCTGAAAAAAGATGAACATTTTGGGTTTTGAAAAAGGAAAACTTGCTGTGATATATAAACCATAACATATTTTAGAGCATTTCAAGAACTGAAGAATGATTTTGGTTTCTTCTACCCTGTCTTCCCCCCCCTGCATTTCTATTCCCAATAAGTCTGCAACACTGAAATTATGAAAGTGATTTGAGAAGACTGGGCGACATGCTTCTGTGTGAATGGCAGACATATTAAGCATAAGATTCTGAACAGCATTCTGCTTTCTTATTTGAAGAAGCATTTCTTTTAACATTTAACTCCATTAGCACCTCAACATTGTGAAATGATGGTAACGTTTAACATATTCTGTATGTTTTGATTATTCTCGTCTATGTTGTCATCCTGTGTTCGTAACAGAACACAAAGCGAGTTTAAATACTTGAAAATTCCTTATTTTGTAATTGAGAAATGTATGAGAAATAGGATTTTTCAGGCAGTCTGAGTTTCCATCCCAAAGGAACTGGAAATCCAGTGTCTTTCAAATTTCCTATGACCAAAAGAGTTTTAGAAAAAAAACTGCTTTGAAACTGGTGTCTCTTAAACAAAGCAGAATGCTGTCATCCTCCAGTTTCTCGGTAGCTGTGTCAACACCACCATTCTGTAACAAAAATATTAGCGTACCTGCATTGTTGCTTGAGCTCTGAGGAGCCGCAGTGGTAGGGCAGTCCTGACCCAGACCTTGGCTTATCTTAGTCATTGACTCAAGAGCAAGCCTCGATACTGCTAATTATTGGACCTGTGGAGCTTTCAGTATCAAAAGCAGGGAGCCTTAGTATTTAAAAATATTTCACATTCAACCAATGTTTTCTGAGGGAACTTTATTTCATCAGGAAAGCCTGTACAAATCATTAATCCTGAGTCGTGATTCAACAAGGAGCTGCATGCAAGCAGAAACCTGCCTGTATGGAATTTTCATGGAGGTTCAGTGCCTCTAATGAGCTTCTAAAAAGTATCTTGAGAAGTTTAGAGCTAAAGCCATTCAGTTTAGGTTCCTGTAGGACTTTTTGTAAACCGTTCTGGAAACGTCAGCTTTGTGTGACCTGACCTTGCTGTGAAGGGGCTCTCCGTGCAGGGGTTCTGCAGATCCCAGCAGGTAGGAGGGAAATGGGAGCTCCCAAGAAAGTCATCCCTTACTAAACTTTTCCTTTCCTGGGTTTTAAAGGCTGTTTGGCAAGCTTGTTTGCTTTGGCAAAATTTGTAATTGATGAACAATTTTTAAGAGAAGTTTTACTAATAACTTGTCAAAATGAACGTTCCAACTGTTATGCCATGTTTTACAGTCACTTTTTGTTTGTTTGTTTATTTTTAAGCTCAAATCATTGAGAGGTAGTATGTTTCTGCAAATTAACTTGTTCTTCTGTGGAGCTTGCATTTGAAAACAAACCAACCGCCAAAACATTACAGCTCAAGGAGAGCAGGTGTATCTTCCCTTTTGTTCTATTAGCACTTGTTTTGGTTTTAAGGCAGAGAATAAATTGCAGTTTCGGAAAGTGCTGTTGTATAATGCTCAGTGATAAAATGTCTGCAAGTTCTGGTCCCTTGTGCATTACCTACAGTTACGAAAAGGGAAACATGTTCATATCTTTATGATAACAAAGAAATCAGTATGCTCTGTTTTTATATGAAATAACTACACTTTATGCATTTAAATAATAGTGCCTACAATGGTAGGGATTAAAAGAGCTGGTAAAGGTTTTGAGATTTTTGAGCTATAAAAATATTTACTCATGTGTCACCGTTAAGACTAGAGTTTAGAAAAGCACATGAACACGTGTTTAACTTTAGTCTTGAGTGGAGTACTTAGTGTGAACCTAATTACATATGGTAGTGCAGTCCTGACTCAGAGCTATAATGTCAGTCAAATAACTAAAAAAGGACTAGTCGTGCCGTGCAGATTAAGCCAGCTCCAGGGACTCCAAGTGTCGGAGGCTTGTAAGTCAAAGGATCTTGGCAAAACTCTCTTTTGTGACAAGAATTAGAAGTTGGTATTTTTGTGATTCGTTGGCTTATTCTGACCAGGATATGTAGGTTCGGTTTTGGCTCTATCAGACTGTTCTGTGTGGCTTTTGGGAAATCACTGGATCTTTCTGTGACTTAGTGTTTGTTCTACCAACAGAGGTGAAACTATTTCTCTCCTGCCAGTTGACAATCTTGAAAACAAAGCTGAGGCCTGTAAATACTTCAGCAGCAGATGGACTTGGATCTTTTACATATGTCTGAACATTATTCAAATGCGGTCTTCCAGCATCGCTGTAATACAAGGAAGACTGTGTTATGCTTTTTTGCATTCCAAAAAAGGTTACAGTTGCACTTGAAACATTCAGAAATCGAACTGGTTCTCCTGATCCCAACTACCACGTTGTTGGTAATGATGCTGTTTTGTCAAAGCAGAAGAGCTGCTTGTGTTAGTGCCGGTCCCACAGGCTAGCGCTGCACACCTTTTCTCTTCTAACAGAAGATATTTCCTAACAGTCGGTATATTTTCAATCAAAAGGTTTGCTGCAGTCTCCTTGAAAATGAAAACAAAACGACAGGGATATCCAAGTTGAAAAAGCTACAATTTGTGGCACTGCTCTGTGTGCTTTTTAATAACATTGGGCAACATCCCAGGGGTGCCACTTACCATTGCAACTAGCCACTGACTTAATCTTAAGTAGGATTTTAATGAAGATTGTGGTGAGGATGTAGTAAAACATCCAGTAAGGGTCCTAAAAGTTACGTTTTAGTCACTTTCAGCTCCTGTAAGGTAAGAACTTTTTCCAAAGCATACTTTGGGCAGCTGAGAATCACAACTCTTAAGGTATTTTCTTTCCCTCTGTCCCCACCATTTTTTCTTAGGCTTAAGCTGAGACTTGCTTTTGTTCCTCAGCTAGTCCAAACCTCCTCTTCAGCTTGAGAACAGTTGCAGATGCTATCCATTAAGATCAGCTTCATCCGTTTAGCCTTGGAGATGAAAAACTCCTACCCTTCCGCCCTCCCTCCAACAGTGATTACCTTCTGTAAACTTGCTTCAAAACCTCCTTGTGCTGAAGAATGTAATATGGGATGGAGGAGGGATGGGAGAAAATGCACTGGGGAGGGTAGCAGGGGAAATGAGACTGATTCAGTGTCTGGTTATAGATACGTTTCTCTAGATACTCTACAAAGCTTTAGATCTTTACAAGCTTCCTCCCAAGTGCCTTTGTTCTTTGTATAGCTCACTTGCAAACCTGGCATGTGGAATTGTTTTATTCAAACTTTACTGAAAGACAGGGTGTACCTTAGAATTAGAAATACGATGGCCTGTCAGCTGCTTCCCCAAATTCCATCAGATCTCTATAGTTCTTAATAAATGAACTGACAGCTTATTAACCAGATGGTACAACAGGAGCTTCGTTCTGTTGTAAAGTTTTAAATCATGTTGTTCTAACAGGTATGTAATTTATCTCCACCTCTTCTTCTTTGGGAATGAGAAATGAATAAGAAGAAAGTCAATCCCCCTTACCCCCCTGATTTCTGGCAATATTAATAAAGAATTTGAGCTACGTGTAAAGTTAAGATTGGATGTCCTGCAGAAATACTTTCAGGCACTGAGAAATTAAATTACTTTGCTGCCCAGGGTTAAGTGAAAACTTGGAATATTAAAGAATTTTAATGCTTTTTTGTTTAGTTTTGGGATTCCTGGTAAACAAACACTATATCTAACAACGAAAAATTATCTTCTAATTTAGTTAGGTAAGCTACCGGATATTAATTTAAGTGTCAGCCAAATAGAGGTCTTAGACTTTTTCATCGTTACATGATTCACTTGGTAAAATCAGTCTGAGGATAAATCAGTGATGAGTGAGTGCTGTTGCTGGCTGCATGTTGTTGTGCAGTTATGCAAAATCATGTTTTTCTTCCTCAAGTTGTGGAAAACTGTTAACATCATGGAAATCACCACCGAGAATGATTCCTTTATTTATCTTTTCACTTGGAAGGTCAGATATGAGTCAAGAGAATTAGGGACTGCAGTGCTTTATCAGGTCCGTGACCAGCTCCTTTACAGTAATTAAATAATACAGTGTAAGAAATGGTGCTTACAGCTCAAAACTCGCTATGTGATTTTCAGAGAATCAGGTTGGAACAAACTGAGCTGGACTGGAAAGTGTTTAACTGCAACACTTCGTTGAAGGTACTAATCTGTGTGACAGTCTGGGCGCACCAAGGGGGAAATGAATCTCCTAAATATTGTTTTTTCTCTGTGAGAAACCATGGAATACTTCATGAGTGAGATTTGAGCTCTGCTATGCCCAGTGGCCCCCAAACAAGGTTTCTGTTGGTGGGAGATAAGGACGTGCAGCCTGGTGAAGGCTCCTGTGCCCGGGCTGCTTGGCGCGATGCTGGGGGGGGCCCTGGCCATGCCACGCGCTGGGCAGCGCAGGTGCTCCCTCACCGCGGGCGCAGCCACGCATGCGGCGTAAGAGGTTACTGGGCTAACTGGCAGCGTTGTTCTGCATTGTGGTAAGCTGCCGCGTGGTTAATAACTTACCCGTTTGCAGAGGTTATGCTGAACTTTATTAATAATCATACTCATCCGTTGCATTGTAAGTGTCTCTCATCTCTGGCCAGACTTCACTGAACTAAACTGTTCTTCGGGTGTTGCTAATATGTATACTAAAATCTTCTCTGGCCGGTATACGTGTGGTAAATTTTCTACCTTGCTGCTTAAAATGGGAACATCATTTTCCTCAGTACTGCCTATCACAGGCTAGCTACTAGTGAGAGCTCAGGTAACTTGCTTTGCTTTGAGAAGCACGAGAGGTTATCAGCTCCCTTCCAGCAATAACTGGCTCTAGCCGGGAAGAAAGCTGTGTGAGAGCTGAAGTGCTGTAAGGGCATTTGTGAGAGTGACAAAACTCAAAGTTTTTGTCTGGCTTTGTTCCTCTGGCGGTGTGTGCTGTAGTGTTGCTGTTCATTCCAAAGTGTGAGAAATGGAAAATATTGTGTGCACTTTCATCAAGTATTTTTACAGATCAGGGTTAGTTTTTTCCCTTGTGTTTTAGTCGCACGATTAGATTTATATCGGAACAAAGATGTTTGTATGCACTTGCAACTTTTGAATCAAAACTGTGTTCCAGATGCCAAAAAATCCTGCACACGCTTAGGTGGTTTGTCCAAGGGCTTCCTTAGGTGGGTGAGATGACTGTACTGGTGTGTATCGTTCCACCATCCTGCCCCAGGGAAGCCTGCTGAGCCCTGGGTTGTCCCCAGTGGCCACGGTGCCAACCAACTACCAAATGCACTTTGATATCCAGAGTTTGAGTTGGCTCGGAGAGAACCAGAAAGCTGCAAAATTGGATGCGATGCCGCCCTTGAAATTTGATTCTGTTTTTTCTTTGTAGGAGACTGTTCAGTATGTGTTAGTTTCCTTAAAGTTGCCATGCTGGAAAATAATTAGAACTGACCTCGGGAAAACAATAGTGAACTAAATTAGCGATTTCTCCCCCTCTGCCTTTTAAGGCAGGTGTCTCCTTGTGCAGTTGTTGGCAAAGCTGAATGTTAAGCAGATTACTTCTGGGTTGGGAATCACAACTGCTCGGAATCTTTGGGTGCTGAGATGGCGGGGCTTTGCTGTGGAGTACAAGTTAGGAATTTGAGACAGGAAAAGAACAAGACTGGTTTACCAGAGTCAACTGATGCAGAGTTTTTTAGATTTCCTGTGCACTGAAATGTTATTTTCAATAGAAACATTTTGAGTTTCATGTTGAGGCTGTTTGCTGATACCCATATGTTTTGCCTTGAGAAGTGTTTTTTAGCCTAAGCAAAGCTCTCTTCTCCTCCCTCCCCCTTCTCCCTCTCTCCCTTTGGAAATTTATCATCAAGATGTGAATTATTTCAGCATGTGGAGGCTCTAGTGTAGTTCTTGAGCCTGAGCTTGTGCCTAACTCCATGTCACACTAAACACGGTAGCATGCTTTGCTGTTGCATCCTTAGGAAGTTTCCTGCTAAAGTGCTGGTCACTTCAAGTAATTAATTCAGTGCATATTAATTTCTTCAAGGTTCTTTGTAATGTTCCCATGAAACGCAAAATCCTTATTAAACAACTTCTCTTCCTAAGAAAAGCAATATTATTTTTTCTGCTATAATAGTAGAAATAGAGAAACGGCTTTTTAAAATACTAATTAGAGCTTTGGGCTGCATCCCCAAAGGGTGACACCCTGGTCCTTTCACATGGTCCAAACCAAGTTCATGCATTTCTTAGGACAAGCAAAGAAATTCAGTGTTAGTTTTTTCTCTGTGTTAAGTTAGTGATTCCATTTATTGTACATGGATACTCACACAGATACCTAAATTATAATGTAAATTTATAATAATATTTATAATTATAATGTAGGTTCAGGGTGGAGGGTGGATGGAGTGGGCAAATGGGGAGCACAAGAGAGAACACACACTAGTCGTTATGTGTGCTAGGAAAAATTATTACAAATTTAAATATTCCGTAAACATACCTTTGAAAACGGAAATTAAAAGCTAATATAACTTTATTTTTTTAACCAGAGGGCAGTTGTTTTCTGTGTAGGAGAACAAATGAACCACCATAATTTGGTCAATACTATTAATTAGAAGAGGCTGAAATAATCTTTTTTCCCTTCAAAAAAGTCATGTAAACATCTTTCTGTTTTGAGAATAAGCCTGGGGATTGGACTATGGAAATAATAACTATACTTTATACTATGGCAATAATAATATATATGGGAGAAATTACTATTGATTCTGACTTACTAATCAATGTCAATGTTTGAGTATTGCATAGAAATAATAATTTCTTATGGTTTTTCTTTCTTTTCCGTCTCTTCCTCTTTCTAACCTCTTGATGTCCTTTCCCATATTTGGTAAACGATAGCAAAGAAAATTACTTGAATGTGAAAGAGATTAAAAACAAAAATGAAACTCTTGATCACATAGTTCAGTAAAATATAAATCTCTTCTCTTTTGTGTCAGGAAGAATTTAATCATAGCTAATTCATAAGTTGCTTTCCACTGCCAAGTTCAGATACTGCAAGCCTATTGTTCAGTGCTTTCAGAAGGGATTTTGGTGCAAGGATCTCAAAAATTTCTTTCCAACATTTCTAATAGAAAAGATTTCACCCCCAACAAAATAAGACACAGAATAATTAGGCCACTTACCTAAGGGCATTTTGTGACTCAGTGCCATTGAACTCAAGAATCCTTGAGTTAATAAATAATAATAATATATAATAATAAAAAATAATAAATGCTCTTGAGTTATCCTGTCTTCTACAACAAAGCTGTCAGTGGGATGAGCTTTTTCTGATAGACCTCAAAATATACTTTGTTTTTTAAAGCTGTGTTTTCTTTAAATACATGAGAAACATTAAATAAAAATTGCATAAACTTTTTTTTAATCTTGCCATATTGGTTGAATGAGGATAAGCATCCACGTAGTGGATGAGTAGTCAGTAATACGTACACTTTACAAACCCTCACCTTAGTCTTTCAATTGGAGGTGGTGTGCTGGATGTATTCAGAACCAATTTTAGCTGGATGGGTTGTCAAAGTCCTACTGGATCCTACTGGAATTGGCAAAAAGAGAACATGCACTTGAGTGTTGGCAGTTGAGGAATTTGTTTACGTGCTTATCCAAATACTTTGAGACACATAGACATAGTTCAAACATCTCTTAACCAGAGAGAGTTAGCCTTTACATTTCATGATGGTGCAGCATAAACATATTTTCTGTCTATATTAAAAAAAAAACCTCATTTAGTTACATACCTGAGAAAAAAAATGTTATACAGAAGGTGTGTAAATGTCCTTACGGGAAATTTCAACAGGGAGAACTTCCAATTTAAAAATGCTTCTCTGCATTCCATACTAACTGCAGAACTTCACAGAGCTTTAGTATGTATTTGTTGGTAAATATCAATATGGAAAATTTTTCAGAAAAGCAGCAGGGAGAACAGTGTTTTGTCAGACTTGCCTGAAATATTTTGGATTGGAAAAGCGATTTTTAAAATCATTTTTTCTTTTACTGTTAGATCTGAGTGTACAGCTTTCTTGTGGTACCTTGTAGATTTTGAATAGGGTTTTACGTAATACATGCAATTAAAGCAATTGCAGGTTGTTCACTTATATGAATAACAGTTTGTAAAAATCAGATTCGTTTGAGTCCTGAAGCAAAACCAAAGAATACAAAATGGAGTAGAAAGGGTTAATGTAAGCTTTTTTCCTCAAAACATAACCACTACAGGGAACCTATTTACCACAGCTTTATTATGCCTATTAAAATCTTAACCTCAAAAATTTAAAAGGACAAAAGATAGTATGTTTAGTACAACAGAACTTCAGTGGTGTTTCATAACAAGGCTAAATAGTATGTATTGCCGTATAGGGGATGTTTACCTGTATTAGGGTCACCAGCCCTAAGAGTCCCCAGTTCAGATCAGCTGGTTTTTAGAAGTCACTGATGCGTGCGCATATTTCAAACTTCCACATCCCTCCCATGAGACATTCCACATTAAATAGATTGTGATGAAAGAAATTTCAGTGAATTAATTGTTTGGAAAATAGTTGATTTTGAAAATGCTTTTTTAAGAGTTGGTGGTTTTTTAGTAGTGATTTACCATTTCTTTGAGGTACTTTCTTTGTTTATTAAGATGAAGTAAAAAAAAAAAAATTGTTGAACCTCTTTCTTGAAAAAAAGGTTGAAGACAAGACATTTTAACTCAATATATTTATCAATGGTAAGTAGAGTAGAATTTTTTGAGCAAGTCTGGTCATCTAATGTCGTTGAAGACCGATAAGGGTATATTTTATCTGATAAGTTGTATATTACTCTTATAGCTTATCCTATTCTTTTGGTGTCCAAATCACTGGGTATATACGAATTTGACTTTTAGTAGTCACTCATTAAATTAAGATCTGTGTACTTTTGCCTGCCTCCATGGAGGAAGCAGTTAATTCTTACGTTGGTAAACCATTGACCTAAATGTTGTACTTGGACATCTCTGTCTGGGAAGCTTTTATTTCTTAATTGTGTATAACAAGAACTTGCTGCTCTGGAAATTTTTTAGAAATGCTTCCAAAAGTAAAAATTGATCATCTCCTCTCTCGCGCTCTCCCTTTCTCCCTCCATCGTGTTGAAGGAAATACATCCTGCACATGAACTGAAGTATGACTGTAGGCTGATTGTTTTAATCAACACGTGCTTTTCTGATGGATTCTGCTTATGCTAAAAAGATAAATGGTGCAACAGTTAGAGAAACGTATAGCTTTCCTTTGAATTAGTCTTTTGTAACATAAGTAAATTATCCAGAAGGTACTCAAGCACAACACTCTGATAATACAGGTGTTTAAATGGTAATAGCTATTGGAATTGGAATGGGAGTGAAACAATAAAGTCATTAGGGTGTTACAACATGAAATTAAGCTATTGCTATTACCGAGCAATATTATTATCCTAAAGTCTGCAACTCACAGAGCAAATGAAAACAATGTAATACCCCTCTAACAGTAGTTTACATTAGGATTTAGTTTAGCCATGATGTTTGCTAGTGTGTAATATCTTTATTAGACAGCACTCATGAGCTGGTGCACTGTATTGTAATACAGAAGGAATAACATAGAGCTACTGACCATCTACCTGAGTAAATCCAGTTCTCTACAAAAAAAATCATCCGTTGCTCAAAATTCTCGTCATAGTGGTGACTCTCTGTCGAAACCAGGACACTCTCACGTTGTGGTTAGCAAGAATGTAGAATAGTAAGAACTTTGTACTTGATATTTAAATTACTTAATTACCTAATGAAGACTTAGATCCTGTTGACTTCTGTATGTGTCTGTTTAATTTTAGTGAAAATCCTTGTTGTTTGGTTGAAAATCTCAGCTTCCAATTTGCTCTGTAATTGTTCCTGAGATGAGGAAGAATTTATGATGTGAAAATGACATCTGTGTTTTTGAATATGATGGGGAAAAAAGTACTTCTAATTAATTTTACTTGAACATGTCATATTCTGAGTGGACGTTCAGTAGGACAGTGTTCTGTATTCAGCAGTTCCTTCTACCAAAACCAGCGCAGGGTGAGTCCAATCATTTAGGGGCTAATCAGCTTCCTTAGAGACAGTTGAAACTTCTTAAATTAAAACTTTTTTTTTGTCTGAATTTAAAAGTTCCCTGGCAATTTTTGCAAACATTGTAATTTTGTAAACATTGAATCATCAAATGTATGCTGCTGCTTCTGTTGTTGTTGCCATTTATTAGTGCATTAGTGAAAAGAACAAATTTATTTTCGCTGCTCAAACTGTGCTGAAACAATTCTTTCCGTTATTTATGATACTACTAGGAGGCACTCCGCCTATGACCTGGCTGCAGTTTGCTAGCCGCTATACATGCATAGATGATAAAAGAAAAATAATTTTAAAAATACAAAGAAAATATTTTCTTTTTCAAGAACCCTGCAGTGTTTCAGTGCAGATTAAAAAACTATTACTGCTACTTTGGGACAGATCATAAGCCGATAAACATTACCACAGTGTCATAGAAGTAGATGGAATGAGGGCAATAAACATCAGGTGATAAATTACTTCCTTTTGTTTGTATAAATAAGAATTTTTCAGTTTTGGTATCATCTACACCAGGAATTCCTAGCATATCTTTGAGGGGTTCACTGCCACTTTCCCTTCTAAGCAGCTCTCCATCTTTCCATGTTTTGCTCGGTACCTGCCTCTGCTGCAAGGGACTTGGCCTTCTGCTTATTCAGATGCAGTGTTTCTGCCTCTTCGTCTCCCGCTGCCAGCCTGGGACCGGGGGCTTACCGTCCCTGCTCCCCTCAGCACAGGGGATGCACCTCTGCCGGGCCTTTTACAGAAGCAGCATCACTGCTGAGGAAGGCACAGGCTTACGAATTAGGAGGGGTAAAAAGAGTTAGGAACCTGAAATATCTCAAAGAGCAGCAACCCTCCTGTGCCCCATCTTCCAGTGATTCCCCTTCCCGTGCAAGGCAGAAGCCAGTAAACCCAGAAGTTCTCACTGGCATTTGTTTCCCTTTTCCTCACCTGCTGACAGCGCAGCATGGGGAGCTCTCGCTGGTGCAGAAGCCTGACCTGCTAACTTTGGCTCAGCAGCTACGCTGCACGCCACGGGGTCCTCAGCTGCCAGAGGGAGGGGTGCTCTGCATGCAAGGATGTATGAACTAATTCAGGCTTGCTTGCACCTAAACTAACCCCGTTAGGGGACATGGTCCTAGCTGAAGGCAGGTGCCATCCCTGTGTCACACGGCTGGATGTGCACGCATTGCGTTACAGGCTGCAAGCCACTTTATCCTCTCCCCCACCTTGCGTGCGAAGACTGAGATGGCTGAACCATGGAGAATAATCCCTTGATGTTCGTGGGATTATTCACGTTTACAGTCAGGCCCCTGCAGCACCTCCTGCGCTGGTGCGCTGGTCTGTGCTGAGAGCCTTGAGACGCCAGCATGGTACAAACACTGACAAGTGATGCTGAAGTACACTGCAGATTCATTGCTGAATTTTGTTGAAATTGCCTTTGTTTCCGAGGGAGTAGTGCTTACTGCTGCTGTCTTGTCTGTGTGGATTAACCGGGACATCATGGATCTAGGACAAACAGCAAATTTTCCCTTCTGAACCCTCTGCTGTTGCACACTCTGCTCTTTTGGTTTGTCTCCTGCTCTTTTACAGCTCTGCCCCACGGACCACTGTTTCTACAGTAGTTTTGTCTCCAGAGGAGAGGGGAGGAAAGAAAACAAATTAATCCTTTAGTGAATAGTTTGACCTGAATGTTATTGTGAAGTTTACCTCTAATGCTTCAAAAGCTTCAATGTAACTTCATTTGCCAGTGCAGTTACTTTGCAGTACAGTTCTTCACGCAGACCCTGAAATTAAAAAGCTGGTTGTGGTTTTGTAACTTGTATGGAATACAGAAATTTCTGTAAAAACCGGTGTTACTTCTTACAGTATTTTTAAGAAACTTGCTTTACTGGATTTAAACAAAGCTACCCTTCGGTTGGGCTGACACTACGAAATGGGTTTGTCTGTTGTTTTATCTGGGAATTGTAACCTTGAATCTTGACTTAGCTGGCAGGAGGCAAAGAGCTATGTCTCAAGGTCTGAAGTGACAATGAATCTACATTCAAGTACTCTGGGCTTGTCTTGATTTATATTGTTGTCTTCCTTCCATAAATGATGGCTCGTTTTTTTGGTATTCTGACAATAAGTGAGATCAGTGCAATAGCCAGTCTTTAGAATAGGGGTTGGTTGTTTGAAATTAGAAGAGGAGAGTGTGCGTGCGTGTGTGAGTGCATGTACAACATATTTGTAGTCGTGCCTTAAAATTCAGTCTTTGTCTCTTCTTGGAGCCCAGTCAGGTTTGGTGACTATATGCTTTTGGTCTAGACAAAAAAAAAAAGGGGGGG
>NW_009210014.1:0-212 GCF_000690835.1 Fulmarus glacialis
GCTCCCCCCCCGCCGCGGCGGAACCACCCTTGTGGGGGCTGGGGTCGCGCCTGAGGGGGTCGTCCCCCCCCACCCCCCTCCGTGCGGGGGCTTGGCTGTGCCATAACGCCACGTTATGAGGGGAAAAGGGGGTCTCCCGCCCCCTCCCCGCCGCTTTTCGTGGGGTGGGGGGCTGCCTCGGGGCGTTTGCCTCCCCCTTGCAGAGGCTGGTC
>NW_009210014.1:273-14848 GCF_000690835.1 Fulmarus glacialis
GCTTCAGCTATGGTTTAAAAAGAAAGCCCAAACCAAACCCACCAAAACCCAAGGGCCACATCTCCAGAAACAGTTGCTGATTCATTTGATCCTAGCTCCTCTGTTTTTTTGGGGGGGCAGGAGTCTCAATCCCTGGTGTTTTCTCTGTAAATACAGCATTTTTTCGAAAATGGAGTTCTGTCTTGGCAAAGCGGATCTAACGCTCTAAATATTTAATTCAGTCAATGAAATTTTCTTCCCTGTCTTTGGAAATAAAAAAACAAACCCGAACGATGTCTCCTTCCTCAGTAGAAGGCCTCTATCTCCAATACTGCATTTCAAATCTTTCACTTAGGAGAGGTTTCTGAAAAAATGCTCGGTTGTCGGATGCTTTGTGTAATCCTGGTCAGATATTGAGCGATCTTTGACATAATGAGTAGGTGCAAAATATTTTCTGTGTCGGGGTGGGGTATTTGCTCCCTCAGCCACCTTTGGTCTCTGTGTGGTAGGAGATGATGAAATACTAGTCTTCTCTTTTTTTTTTTTTCCCCCCAAATGACTTATATCTTGGTGTTTTGTCACTCATAGGTAGATGAGCTTGGTGATAAGGCTGCTATTAAAATGATTTACCTAGACATTGGTGGTTTCCTTTAGTCTGTTCCTTTCATCTTTTTTTTTTTTTTTTTTAATATTTTATTAGGGATTCAGGGAGCACAAGTTCAACTTGGGTATTTTCTTTTTTGGGTAAGTCACCTGATCTACTTGGTGAGGTGCTATTTGGCCAGCCATTTTATGAGGATTTTGGAAGAGGGTCAATGTGTAGAAGATGCTGGGTTTTTTTTCCTCAGGAATCTTAAGCATTAGCTATGCATTTGCAAAATGCTTGGCTTCTTTTAGTGTATTTCTGAGCTTCGATTTCATGAAGAATACCTCCATGGAAGGTTGTAGCACCTGGTGCAGATCTTAAATCTCTGCAGCTCTTAGTTTACACGTGGATTTCTTGTCTATTCTAGCAGACATAAGATCAGATATCTGCTTCCTCTAGTCTTTGCATTTTTTTCCTCTGTCAGCTAATCATCTGTGTTTATGCTGGAAGGTTTTGAATAATTCCTGTTCATAGCATCATGTCTGGGGAGGAGAGAAGGGGTTTTATGGGTATAGCATAGCAAAATACTCCTAACTTAATATACATAGTGCTGCAACTGCTGTCTTGACTGTGGCTTATGGATGTGTTCAAGCTGATTTGAACCTCGCTAGTTAGGGCCTGGCGAGCAGCTGCGGTGTGGGTTTCAGACCTGCCTTTGTCTCGGATCCTGAGCGATGACTTCGTGACTGATCTGCGCTGAACTCGGTGCTAAACGTGGCGATGCCGATGGCAGTGTAGCCCTCGGTGTGTCCACGCAGCCCACGGGGTGCTGCAGCGTGGGCATGCTCCCACACAGCGCTCGGATGATTCTCCTCTGTGACGGAGAAACGGCTTTTTCTGAATTCGGCTTGAATCTCTATAGATATTGCTGTCATGATGTCATTCTGTGTAATTTTTTTGCTGTCCAAAGGGTGTATAGCTCCCATTAACAAATGGCTCCTGAAAGAATAAATGCCCTAATAATGTTCCTCTGTATGATGGAGATAATCACAGAAGCATCTCTGATGCTGCAAAGGGAGTTCAAGTGGGCTTTGCTTACACGTAGCTGCCTTTGTCATTCTTTGTTTTGAAGGTTAAGAGGAATGTAGAAATAAAGTTTTTCTAATAGCAGCTTTCGTAAATGAGAAGATCTCTTTGTACAACTGTTGCGCTGGATTGCTGCATTCGCTTCCTGTTTAGCTAAAAGGTTGTCTGCCCTGTTGGAAGGCCATAATTAAAGATATCCTACTGCTGCTGGTAGGGAGGCTGAATGCTTGTGTTTCATTTACATTCAGGGACTTCACAATGACAAATGAAATGTTATAAAGGGCTACAATGTCGATTAGCTGCCTCAGCAACCAAAGCTGGCTAATATCAGACCCTCTGTGCTGACTGTATACAGTCTCTTCAATAAATGTGTATGTTACGGCTAAGAAATTCTTAACCAGAGTTCATTGCTGTGCAGGCTTTCCATGCGATTGTGTGATCGAAGGCAGTATCATTCTATGTGAGATCTGGAAGTGTCTCTAGATGTTTTATTCTTATTTGAAAGTGGGATTGCACAGTGGATGCAGTGTCTGATTTTTGCTGGTATCCTCAGCCATATTGTGGGAGTTCAATGCCGTATACCTAGGCGTTCGTGTGGACTGCAGTGATTCTTCCTAGTTATGCCGTTCGTCACTAGCTGCAGATTCTCTTCCCTATGCTAAGATGCTGATTTTTTTTTTTTTAAAAGCCCCTTCTTTCCCTGCTCCTTTATCTCCAAAATCTTCTTGTCTCCCCTGTGTGTTACTCACATTGTCTGCCTTTTCTGCCTTTATTGCGCCAACTCCTCGAGCACTTGGTGCTGTGGTGAGCGAGCTGACACACTGCTGCAGCTCGCTGTCCATGGGTCCTGCCCATGCTGACTGGTCGGTCGGTGGTGTGTCATGACATCGGGTCGCTTGTGGCTCCTTTCAGGATTTGCTGCAAGTCATTGCTTCTCGATAGCAATATGGTTGTTGTGTCCCCCGTGCCCCTCCTCAACCGAGCCTGGATACTTGCCGCATGTACTGTGGATTCATCACGAGCCTGCAATATAATCCGTGTCCAGCTAGAAGAAGGTTCTCTTTCTTTCTCTTTTATTTTTTTAACTTGTAGTACAAGGATATAGCATTGGGTGGCTAGCAAATTCACCAGCGCTTGCCTTAATTGAATTACTTTTCTCAATGATTGAAGATTATACAGAGTTTAGCAGTTTTAAATATGCTAATCTTTACTGAAAAGGGAGAGCGCTCTGTGCTGAGGGATTAGATAGAGCTATTGCGGGGAGAAGTATGCTTCTTACTGCCTTTGATCTTGTTTTATCAGGTGATTTTCGTCAGTCCTAATGCCTCAAGTTTAAGAAATTCTGATTTCTGGGTCACATCAGTTAGTGTACATACCACCTGTGTTACAGGGTAGCTTGCAGTCATTGTGGTATATATTCGAATATTAATAGCATCTTTAGTTTTGTCTTGCATATGGGCACCTCTCCTACTTAATACATCAATTTTTTGATTGAGTGGGCAGAACTGAATGCTGGGGCACCGCAACAGAAATACTCTTTCATCACGTGGGTTTATGCTGCAGCTTTTATTGGCGAGGAAGTCTGAAGGGCATTAATATGTATAGAACGCAAAATAAGTCCCTGTTGTCTCTTTCTGCTGGCATTTCTGCATTGCATAAGATCTTAAGAAATGTTAATTTGTTCTAATTTTGTTTATCGGCAACCGAGATTTTTAATATTGAAAAAACTGCTAAGTACAATATAATAACTTGAGGAATATAACTGTTTGGAAACCACTAATGAACTATACTATTGCATAACGATGTTGGTACAGGCGCTGCTGAACAGTGTGATCTGTCTTGTTAGATAACTGGAGAACTGCAGGTGGTTCGTGTGTAACATGGGGCTGGCATAACATTGGTCACAGTTCAGCCTGTCTGCAGAGACTGGCATCCCTGTGCGACTTAAAACTCCCTTCTTTTTAAGGAATTCTCTGCTCTACAAGCTCCAGAGAGCTATTAACTTGTCCCACCGGTGGTTTAAAATCTTATTCCCTTCCCTCCTGTTAATTTCCTAGTGTCTTGGTTTTCCCATGGCTGGGCCTTCAGATATTTGGGTTTATATTAGGACTATATGCATTTTCCGTGAGTTGCTGAACTTCATTTTCTTGGGTACATCTGGAGGCTGAATATTGTCCCGATTCTTTCTCTTCTCCATCTCTGAAATAGCCCTTGCTATAGCCCCCTATAATCCCCTTCCCATCTGGAAGAAGCACGTCAGACTTGGAGAAAAAGACTTGAATGTTTTGTGGTGCCTGTTCTCATGGTGCCTTTTGATCCCTGTCTATTTGTGGAAGCTTCTGAAGGGGCTAGATCTTTTCTTCAAAGGAAGGATAGCTGCGCCTTTCTGCACTTCGGTATGTTTTTCTGTCTGTATCTGAAAAACAATTTGTGAACTTGGAAGGAAAGGATCTTCTTATCCCTTGATTTAAAATAATGGATTTTGTATCTGTAGCTGTTGGGGTGTTTGGTGGTACTTGGCATTTTCTTGGCACATGATCCAGGTTCTACAAAGCTGATGTCTAAGGCTTTTGCCGAGGCTGTAAATGGGACTAACAGAGAAACAAAGGTGAAGAACCTCATCTGAGGCCACCTTAACAGAAGGTCTAACATTTGGAAATTATTAGAGACAACAGTTGTCAGCCATTCTTCTCAACTTCACTGATCGTTAAAAATCTGTCTTCAGTTTGTGAGGAAGTAGCTACCTTCTTATTTACCTTATAATTTAGTCCAGGTGTTTAAAGGCGTTTGTTGTGTTCATGCATGTACAAGTACCTGTTCTATACACTACTGATTTTTTTAAAAAAAATCAAACCAACCAACCAAAACAAGCGAACAAAAACTCTCAATGGTTTGAAACATGGCTCAGAAGAAGTCAAATTTTGCTGTCTTGACATGAACACCATCAAATTTTTCAAGACAACCTCCAAAACTCACCTGTGAGTCCTGTAACCTGCAAGAACAGTTACCTTGTGACAGACAAATATTTCTGAAAGAATATGGGAGCTCTGATGTGTCTCTTCTGGTATGGAGCAGGATAGAACAAGACTAAAAGCACTATTTTGAAAATGAACTGATATAATCAAAATGATTACAAGTTTGAGACAGTATAAATTATTTATGGAAGCAGTCTAAATGAAAAATGTGTGTCTCGGCAAACAAACAGCAGTCAAAATATGGACTGGCAGTGAAAGTAGAATTTTTAAGTCCATTTTCTTGATTTATTTACTGAGCTTACACAAAGTTGAAAAGCTAAATGGATTCTTTGTTTTCCCCTCAGCATAAAACAAACTCTTCTGGCTCTAATATATTGAAGGGCCCAGGGACAGCAAACAATTGAATCAATTACTTTACGTCAGATATTTTCTTTTTATGTTCAAAACACGATGGGCTAAATATGTTTTGGAATATTTAAGTAATATTAACTGAAAAAAATTGACTTTCATGTGTGTTTCAGTAGTATTTAACTCTTACCCAAATGCAGCCTAGTGCATCACAAAAAAAATGCTAATCTGGGAAGCAAATATTACATGAAACTAAATGTAAATAAATTCTTTTAATCTGTGTGAACTATGTAACGATTCAGTAAATTTGTGTGTGTGAGTATGAACATATATTATACTTAGAAAATAGCAAGCTTAGTACAAAGGCCATACTGAGTGGCTGAGATCCTTTTGAGATGGAAATCGCTTCTCATTGGTTGTCAACCAGTAAAAATACCAACTTAAGAAAATAACCAACTCTAAATGCAAAGCAGTATCAAAATTGGGGGTTTAAGTGGAAAGAATTCCTCCTCCTGATGTCGCATGCAACTCAATGTGATTATAAAACGTGCTACTGAAATCTCCCCTTGTTGGATATGTGGACCTGTTTTTTGCGTGCCACTGAGTTCACTCGCTTCTGGCTGCCTCCTGTTGAGTTTGTCAAGCTGAGTTCAATCTTCAAATTAGGAAGGAAGTCCTCATTCAGCTGTACAGCACAATAGTGCCATTTGTTTAATTTGACTTTTTAGAACAAGGGTGTAACTTTCCTTTTTTGTTCCCTGTTAGCACGTTCTTTCTGCTGGATCGCTGTAACCGCGATGAGTCAGTGCTGCCAGAATGCTAAGGCATGGTTTCCCACTCCGCTGTACGATTTGAAAAGACGTCTTGGACTTCTGGCATACCCAGTGTGACGCTAACTGGTTTAGTTACAGTGTGTGCAAGGAGAGCTGGGGAATACATTGTGTGATGTCCTGAAATTTGACTTTTAAAGTATTTTTACAAAGCCAAACACAAAATCCTTAAGACTCTCAACAGTCATAAGAACCAGTTAAAGAGTACATGCTCTGAAGTCCCTTTCCTTCTGCTAGGGCATTTTTTTTGTCCATATAATAACTTCTTCTTTAGTCCCATCACAACAACCAGAGCTGGAAATGCCACTCTCTGCTGCGCAGGAGTCTAACTGGTAGCTCTGCAAGCGAATCCTGCTTGACCTTGGCTACTTTCACGAGCGCAGGTGCCTGGCTAAGTACAGGTGCACACTGGTATCGCCCATGGTAGTTGCTTCCATTTTAATGCACAGAGTTGGGGCATACTTTTAAGAGTTTCCATGACTTGACTAGCTGCCAGTATCCCCTGGAGATGCCACACAGCTATTCTGAGATTTGCAGGCTCGTAGTGTTCTCTCATCCAGACATGAGTAGGTGTCATCAACACACAGAATTAAGGCTTTGATTTAAATCTAAAGCATATTTGCCCAGAACTGAAAGAGTTGGGAAGAAATATTGGAGCAATACTGATGAGCAGGTAGCTATTTGTCTTCAGACATGGCCAGAACCAGCTGTGCCAGTGGAAGGTGTGGGTAAACCTGCTAATGAGAAAATGTTCTTAACTTTCACTTGGTCTCTTTTACGTCTTGAATTGTGACCACTTAAGCCTCTGTGCTATTAACATTTGTGACCATATAAATGAATGCCATTTATCCTGCTAAGTGATGTTTTTTAATGATTTGCTTCTAGGAGAGCAATCTGTAATTGCTGCAGTGAAAAAAAAACCCCACTCTAACATTTCTGTAATTAATGCAGAGGCCAGTTTATTCCATTCCTCTAAATGCTTCCTGCTATGCTTCCTGTAACGCTTCCTGTACTTGCTTCTGTCTAGGTTTGAGTTACAGCCAGTTCATTTTCTTAATGTCTTGATATGTGCAACACAAAGGGAAGGGAAATTAAATCTAGAATAGACGTGTAGCTAAAAGGAGAGGGGCCCTCGAAGGGTGCAGTCTCACCGGCAAAGCTCCAAGCAGTGGCTGATGCAGGACTGACAAGATTCCTGTCAGTCTGATCTCTGCCAAGGGGTCTAAGTAGCTGCTGCTGGAGTCGGGGGGAGTCAGTTCCTGCTAACAGGCCGAGAGTTTGGCCCTGCAGAGGCTCTGAAGCTGTCTGCACAGAAATGGGCAGGCAGCATTGTATTCATCTGAGTGCAGAAGTATTTCTCTGCAGGTTGTAGGGCTGGGCACTTCATTTGTTGTAATGAAGATGTTGCCTTCTCTGGGAGTAGAAAATATTCACTCATTACTGACTCTGTCCTCTTCTGCTGGCACAGAAATGGCTGTGAGAAACCCTACTTGTCAGTGATGGGAGGATTTTTTTTTTATGACCTGACAGAAGGAAGGCTTAGCAGAGGAATCTGAGCTAGATGGGTGATTGAATCATCCAGTGGATGTCTGAGGTGGCGGAGGAAATGGAGAGAACAAAATTTATTGTAAGTGCTGCGAGCAAAAGCATGGTGTGCACATAGAGATCTATAAATCTAGGCGAGAGCAGCATGAGCTCAGAAGCAGGGTAGAGGGCATTCGATTAGAAATGCAGGTAAGCGGAGAACACTTGCTTTTGGAAAAGCAACTGAATCTGCAGGTAAGGTTTCCTGATGGATACAGCCAGTATTGTGAAAGTAGATGAACAGGGCTTAACTTTCATGTATAACAGAATTAATTGGCAGTGAAATACTGTGCTGCAGTGTCTCTTCTTTCAAAGGAAGTTCTGACCCCTTCTTGACTTTACTAGGCAGCAGTAGGCAGGTCTTCACGCTAGAGGTTTGATGCCTTATTTGTCTTATTTGTCTTGTCTATATTACCTGATTTTCTTTTTTTTTTCCCTTCCTCTGATTTCAGACTGATGCATTTGCTGCTGAAGCAATTTTTGAGTATTGTGTCCTTGGGTCACTCAAAATGGCTGAAAAATCACTTGAGTCTGCATAAAAGCTAGGATGGCTTTACTAAAGCTGAGCTTCTGCTGCTTATTAAAGCTGTAGGTGAATCTTTCAGCATAGCAGCTGAACACAGCTGGAGGACGCGCAAAGTAAAATGGCTGAAGAAATTTTGAGTTTGGTGTATCATCTCAAGGAAATCCTAAGCTTTTTTTTATTTTCCAACCTCGGAATGCCTTACAAAGATGTCTTGGCAGGGTGGGTCTCTTCCAGACCCTTGTTTCCAGACCCACCCACCAGTTCAGGTTCTTGTAATTCCTTCTCAGCTTTCCAAGCTGCCTCTTAATATCAGTCCTTTATGTATTCAGTTCATAATTATGTTCCTATTCTTGCCCTTCTTCCAACTTCCCATTTTTCTTTCCTAGTTGAGTTATCTTCTGCCTTTTGCTGAGCAGTCATTGGAGTGGCTTTTATCCCCCATCATACAATTAACTTTGTGACTATAGTTCTTTTCCACTGTTTTATTTTTAGTTGCTCTTAAACCTCAATGTGACTTGGAGAACGGGATAGGTTTTTTTTCTTGAAACTGCATAAACAGTAGGCAGATAAAAAACTTGTGTCCCGTAAAGTTTACCTCTTTATTTGGATGCTATAGTGTAATAGTAGACTTGAAAAAAAGGTTTTCCCAGTGAAAGCATCACAATCTTGTAATCGTCTGCTGGTTTGGTGTTAAATTCTTTTCCCCTTCTCTGTTCAAGAGTGCAAAGGGCTTATAGGTTGTTTGTTTATATCTGTAGGCTTGGTGGACTGGTTAAGCTAGTAATTTACAGTAATTTACAGTCTTGGCCTTAAGAATTCTACAATTTTGCTTAAAAATATAAGCAGGACTTTTTTTTCTCTGGAATACAGCTGGGTTTTCCCCCAAACTGCAGAATATGTAGTAAACTCAAGAGGAACCTTGTGTGAATTACTACATGCATTCCCTCCAGTAAGTTCTGACGTCTGGAGAAAAAATTCCCTACGGAATTGTGTGGATGATGTTTTAAACGGTTGTTGTAGTCTGTGCAAGACTTGCACGGCTAAGAATGAGACAAAGACTCGAGATCTGGCTTTGCCTGCTTGGTTTCAGGTTAAATCAAGCCTTGTTGTTTCCAGGACCGTGCCCCTTGGAAGGTGGAGCAGCCATATACCCTTGGGTAGGGGTATCTCTGGAGCCTTGATCCCGGGAAGAGCAAAGGCTTTCCAGCTTTACCTTTTAGAGAGTGGAGGGAGGGAAGAAGTGTCCTACATGGAATGTTTTTAAGGAGTTTCAAAACAGCTCCATGCTTTTTCTTGAATTTGATGCTTCTCAAATGCTTGCCTAAAATACCTGGCTCAAGAATCTGCTTTTACATTGTATCTCAATGCTGCTTTGATTTCGGTAGATTACTTCCCACTGCCACTGTCAGTCACACAGTGGAAGAAGACGGCAACCAGGTGTTGTGTAGTATTTACTGGACTTGGTGGCAGCTCTTTTATGAATCTTAATGGTGAACAAATGTGACCTTCTGTGTTTGGTCGCATGTCTTTGAGATCCTTGAAGAACCTTGTGGTGGACTCAAAGCTGGCTTTGTAGGTATGACAGCCTGAAGACCCAAAATTACCTCCTGTGCACATTTATACAGGGAATTGCTAGAGCTGGAAACATGTCTTTTCTGTGTATCTTGGAGAGTAAATATTATAGTTAAATAGAAACTTAAGTAGTATATGTCCTTAGAGCCCTTATATGAAGGGATTGTTCCTCTGGAAAATACTGCTGGAGGAGAATATTTATTTCAAGATATTGTATCCCAGCTGGAGTGTAGATAATTCTCTAAAGAATTTTCTGCTCTAAACCCTATTTCTCATATAAGCGCTTTCTTTTTTTCTGTAATTGAACCCTACAATTCTTTTTGGAATAGCCTTTTTTGTAGAAAAGGTCAGAATAAAATAATAATAAAACCCAAACCACAACAAAACCCAAAAACCTTGTTCCATTGATTATTTGGTACCAAATTCCTGTCTTTTAAAGACTAACTTTTTAAAAAAATTCTTCTAGATGAGTATTAAACCTTGGGTCTGCAGACCCCTCAGCCTCCATGGCCTCTTTTCAAGGCATTTGTGAAACGCAACTGGGAAGAAACAAGTTTATTGTCAGCTGCTTAAACTCCCTACAGGGAGGCCTGTGTCTCAGCTAGGAAGTTTTTAGAGGCCTGCACATTGAAAGGCTGAAAATTGTTGTGCTGGATTAACATTGCAAACATTAGTTTGCCAGATCAACATCATTTGAGCTTGAAGTTCTTAATTTGCAGTGCAGGTGGAGCAGGCAGCAGGAGTGTCAAGTGTCCATGCTGGTGGCCTCTGTTCTGCTCCAGTCCCCAGGAGGAAAGTTGTCACAGCTCAGGAGCAGAGTTGTGAAGGAGAAATGGGTAGCATGATGTCAAGATACGCTTATCTTGAATTCTTAACGTAAGGTATTTGTAGCCATCTGTTGCCTGGACTCATACGATCGTCTGAGGAGACCAGAGTGTGCAACTTCTTAAACTGTGGTATTCTCAAGTTCTACATGTTTTTTGGTTTCTGTTGCTAAAAAAAAAAAATCGTGGTTGTTTTTTTTGGTACTGAAAAACAGGGTCCTGTGCTGCTCTTGTAACGTGCACTGGTATATATGTTCTACTCTATTTTGATACCAGCTATTTTCTTCCTGTGTTGCTGTGGAGTTGCATCATATAGGCTAACCCATGTGTATTGCTGTGCAGAGGATTATGTACATCTCTGGTTATTTTTGCACCAGTCCCCAGGTATTCTCCACAGACATCCTTGTCAACTTGGATCAGCAAATGCCGACTGAATTCGCGCTGTGCTTGGTGAAGAGGTGCGCTTAATGAAAGCACACAGAATGTACTCTGTGTGTTTTTTCCTTACAAGCTGCCTCCTTAGAAGCCAGGCTGCATGGATCTTAAATCAGGACTGTTTTAAGATCTTGCTTGAGCTTTGTTCTGAAGAAATAGCCACCTGTGTGTCTGCCTGAAGAATGAGTTTGAGAGAAGAAAGCTCTCATGGAAGCTGTTCTGCAGCTCTTGTGTGGAAAGAGTAAGGGTCAAGTCTTAGTCCTTCCAGAGCTGCCCAGAAGATGGTAGGTTCTGTGAAGAAGATGGAGTCACTGAGGAGGAAGCTATGTGGAGCTTTCTTTTTCTTCTTTTTTTGTCCTTCCTAAAGGCAGGACAAAAGTCGCTGCAGTGTGAGAGGGCAGAGTTTTCTTTGTGGCAGTGTAGGGTAGGTAGTCACGGGAGGAGGGAGCAGGAGGAAGTATTTGCTTGTTTTGCCAGGTGGATAATGGTGCTGGGGGAAACATTAGGCAAAACCTAAATTAGTTAAAGGATGGAGGGAAGGCGGTAGTAATCCCTAGCATTTTAATAGGTCTCCTGAAACTACTTTAATTCGTCGCTTGAAAAGGCTGACTTAGCATTGCTTGTTGTGCTTCCAAGGGCAAAACATATTTAGGAAGATAGCGATAGCTTGTTTTAAGGACTCCATTCAGCATGTGGTGCAGGGAAATGATGACTGGATTCCCTGAGCTAGATGATAGTATATGCTGGTTTAGCTTGCATCAGAATAATGTTTAGTGCTGAAAAGAGTAGAAATCATGAATGTTTGACTCCAGAAATATATACTCAGGTGGCCGCCCATTTTATCTCCTCCCTTCTGCAGCTGTTCTCTGCCAGAGGATATTGCCATCTTAACATTACTTTCCGTAGCTATAGAGAGTCTTGCATGTCATACACCATGATACCGTGAAGGAGGAATTTCTCCTTTGAGACAGACTTAATCTACAATATCTTCTCTCTCGCATCGCTGCAATCTGCTGCATGGGATTTTATCTAGTTTTCTCTAAGTCGCCAGTATTGGTTGCATTTTATCATACAATTTTTTTGGATTTATCTGACTTTAGTTCATTAAATTATGCAAGTAATACTTAACATGGGGCAGGGGAGAGATGATGTGGAAACAGAGGACAAAGACGGAGGTTGTACTCTGCATACTTATTTAGAGGGGAAATTGGAAGACAAACATTTGAAGTCCCATAGTGGACTCGGTTAAAGGCTGTATGCTTTGTAACTGTTATCAAGATTTCTGTGTCAAATTTCCTGTTTACGCAAATAGGTCCTGGCAGGAAGAATGGCGGTATCCATATTTGCCTAGTTTGCAACTGGGCTGGCGAAGTTTCTACCTGAACTACTAGCACTGTAAATCAAAAGATTTATTAGGAGGGGATTCAGCTGTGCCTAGGCATTGTGGAAATACGGTGTCAGGTAATTGAGGTTCTAAAGAACCTAAATGAAGCCTTGTGGGTTAGGAAGAAAGGACAAGAATAAATAATGTTCAAGCAGAATGACAGATGCAGTGGTGACAGATGTCCTAATGCTGTATTTCTTAGTTACTGCAGAGAGCAGGGTTTAATTAGGAAGGCATCATCTGTAGGAGAAGGTGATGAACCAAACTTCAGATAATCAAATATTACTCGGGTCAAAGAAGCACGTTCAGCTGCTTTTGCTTGCAGAAATATGAATTCTTCCCCGTGCTTTCTCCAAAGGCAGTATGATAGGGAGAGACAGGTGGGCTGTTATTGGAAAATTCAGATTATTCCTACCACAGCAGTGAATCTGGCTCTTTCTTTAAAGATAAGGTAGTGGAGACAGAACAGATGTTTTTTTTTTCATCCAAGATTAAGAGTTAGCCATAGTGGTATAGAGACCTTTTCCGATTGTGGAGAATGGAAACACATTCACATCAACAGCGACCATATGGTATTGAGGTGTGGGGAAGAGGCCAGCTTTGGATAACCAGGAAGGAGTTTATAGGTGAGCTCTAAAAGAAAGACTTGCAAACCCCAAAGAAACTTCTGGATACTTGAAACAATTCAAAAGTGGTTTAGGGAGAGGGAGTGCTTTTGTTTGGCATTTATGTATAAAGTTTTATATATATTGTGTATAAAGGGATATTGCAATATAAGAAGTGAACTTGCAATGCACTGAATTCTTCCAGCTATTCAGGCAGAAATTGCATTAGAACCCCTTCAGTAACACTTTAGAAATTAATAATCCAGATGGTTCTCTTAGCTCTGACAAAGATAATACATTACAAGTCTGTATTGTGCTCTTTCATTACAGGCTTCATTGAAATTCTTCTCCAGTTTACTTTGAGGCCAGAATCTGAGATTTCTGTAATATGGATATTTTGAATAGGGAAGAGGAGAATATTGGCTTTTTCTCATACGCCCCTCTGAGAAGGGCGTAGAAGGCTGTATAGGTGTTTAAAGTGGAGGAGAGAAGTAGTTCCCCATTACAAAAAAGTAAATCTACTCGGGATTCTGTACTGACTAGATTTGGAGCCAGGGATGCAAGGTAGGTGATTAATCTTTTAAGTGTATAGGTGTTCCCATAACAATATGGAAATATCTTCCTGAACTAGTACTTTTAGAGGTGCTTTATGCAGCTAGTAAGCACGAAGGATGAAGTTTAAATTTATGGGAGTAGTGTCTTGCTGTGAAGATCAGGGTCCATTTAGGGCAAAGTGTAGTAAGAATCCTGAAATCTTGTGGTCTAACCCTGTACTCTCGTCTGACTGTCATTGTGACACAGCTGGTTGTAAGGTTACCTTCACGTAAAGCTGGTATAGAACCATGTATTCATCTTCAGTAAAATGGATGCCACTGATTACAGTGGGAACCTTGGGTGACTAGCTTGGGTATAATCTAATACTGGGCATTTGCATTAGTGTGGGTGAATTTTACCCCTACTTATCTGCATCTGTCATGGGGGCAGTGCTTTGTGTAGATGTTAGGAGGAGGATGTTTCCTTTCAAACCTAAGTTGTTTTACTGATTTAAAACAACAATTCCTATTAGGAGGAGAATGTTTCCTTTCAAACCTAAATTGTTTTACTGATTTAAAACAACAATTCCTTAAACTATGGGCATCCTTTCAATTAACTTTCTCAAATCTCCTTTCTCAGTGGAGATGCGTTACCCATAAAGGTGCAAAATTCAAACACCTTATTTTTTGATGAATCATCCTAGCACTCCTTCTACAAACACCCCTGAAAAAAATACTTAAAAAAAAAATAGTATAACTTACTTAATGTTTTACATTAGTGAGGCCCTACCTAACTATGGAGTCTTCCAGAGTAAGTGAAATGAATGAGAATGTGTTGAGTGATCTGATTTTAGCTTGCAAGCCGTTTGGTTTGGTTTAGTTTGTCTGGTTAGCACCTTTCCCTAAGGGGTGCTCTGAGCCCCGTCCAACCTGGCCTGGAATGTTTCCAGGGATGGGGCATCTACCACCTCTCTGGGCAACCTGTGCCGGTGTTTCACCACCCTCATCGTAAAACATTTCTTCCTTATATCTAGTCTAAATCTCCCCTCTTTTAGTTTAAAACCATTCCCTCTTGTCCTGTCGCAACAGGCCCTGCTAAAAAGTTTGTTGCCGTCTTTCTTATAAGCCCCCTTTAAGTACTCAAAGGCTGCAGTAAGGTCTCCCTGAAGCCTTTCCTCCTGTGGGCTGAATAACCCCAACTCTCTCAGCCTGTAATTATAGCAGAGCTGTTCCAGCACCCTGATCATTTTCGTGGCCTCCTTTGGACTCTCTCCCACAGGTCCATGTCTTTCCTGTGCTGAGGACCCC
>NW_009210014.1:14965-42918 GCF_000690835.1 Fulmarus glacialis
GACATCGGGGTTTACCCCGACCCATGTGCAGGACCCTGCACTTGCCCTTGTTGAACCTCACGAGGTTCACACAGGCCCCCTTCTCAAGCTTGTCCAAGTTCCTCTGGATGGCATCCTGTCCCTCAGGCGTGTTGACCACACCACTCAGCTTCGTGTCATCTGCAAACTTGCTGAGGGTGCACTCGATCCCACTGTGTCATTGATGAAGATATTAAACAGTACCGGTCCCAATAATGGACCCCTGAGGGACACCACTCATCACTGATCTCCATCTGGACATTGAGCCATTGACCACTGAGACCACTCTGGGTGCGTCCATCCAACCAATTCCTCATCTGCCAGACAGCCCACGCATCAAATCCATACCTCTCCAGTTTAGAGAGAAGGATGTTGTTAGGTGATTCAGCTAAATATAAGGAAGCCGGGCAATAGCTCACCTCTCCTGTAATTTATATGTGGCCTGTATATATGAGAATAAGCTAATGAAAACTAGTTTTCTCCCTGTTTCTCAATAGTTCCAGGAGAGGAACCCACTTCTGCTGTCTTGGGACAGTCTGAGGCTTGCCATAGGTCACACATCTTCTGAAACAGGACAATCCTATGTTTCACTTTTTGCCCTGAGATTACTGGAACTGTTCTGAATGGAAGCTGAATCATCCAGATTCCTCTCTTCCATTTAGTCTGAGCATGGAATACCAATTAAAATGTTAATTTAGCATTATCACAAGACCATATTTTGATCACATTTTGATATTGTGGAGGTGTCCAGAAGTTTGAACCACCTTGCTTACACTGAGCTCTTCCAGGTTTTTATTCATGGCATTTGATTTCCTAATGTATTTGCCACATTGAAATAGAGTCTGTCTTGGTGTTTTGTAGTTGAAAACACCTCTTATAATGAGTTAATTAACCACTGTTGAGATGTTTTTAAATAGAGGCATTTTACGTGTTGTCCTGTTTGCAGTATTTAATGAATACTTTGTGGGATTCTCCCTAGACAGATTAGTCAAAATCTTTGAATCTTGTGATTCAGTTGCTGTATTATTGCTGGAGCCAGTTTGCCTGGATAGTTCCTGAGATAAAAAATATTTTTAAATATTTTTTATAAAGAAAGGATAAATTCCTTAGTCTAGATATTTCTTTACAGTCCTTTAAGAACTTTGAGAAAGTTATTTGCACTATTTTGTGAACCTTTGTCAGATATTATCCTCTTTCTCCCCCAAATACATTTTTCTGTGAAATCTGTACAGTTCAGGAGCAATCCCAAAGGCTGTACTGTTCTGTGTTACTAGTGTCTAGTAAATGAACTTACTTTTCCTTCTTTAAGGTGATGTACAGAGTACTTGAGCTGCTCTAGAACCAGGGAATGAGGTGTCTTCTTGTATCAGCAGCTTTGTGTGCCATCAGCACTTTGTGTACTATCCAGTTAAGTTTTCAAGTGAGAAGTGTAACAGCTCAAAATAGAAGGAAGAAGAAGAAGCTGAAGGTTAAAACTCGGCTGCTCCAAGTCATTTGACAGGAATTGGGGTGTTCTGGGATGTCTTTGCTGCAAGGATCTTTCAGATGTGCCAGCTCCTCAACTGGACTCAAATAGTTTGCCTTTAATAGGCAGCATTATCAATAACATTGGGATGTTTTCATCTGGGTTTTGGGTGTCTAGTAATTTGAAATTTTCCTCCTCTTTTTTTTCTATAAACTTCATTGGAAAGTTCTAATATGGCCACCAGTGTAGAGTTCAGTGTCACACTTTCTTAAAGTGAAAATTGGAGATTTTACAAAGACTGAAGTTATTTTAATAATGTTTGTGCGGTGTTGAGGCATGGGGTGGGCATGGTAGCCTTCAAAAAATTGACTGATATTGATGCATTCATGCTGTGGTAATAAAACACGCAGAGGGAATTCAGTTTTGTTCTGGTGTACCTGCAATGACTTCACATTTTTGTAGAATCTATTTATGTGCTAAACTTAGCAGGACTCTGTCCATGTAACCTGTTCAGTGAAGTGCTTGAATTATCATCTTAATTTGCTCCTGAATGAGAGAAGATTCTGTTTTGCTTCAATAGTTCTGAAAGCTAAAGTTAAGATATTTTACTTAGCACGACTATTGAACTTCATCCCAATTTCTCTGTTTAGTTTTGGCTTTTTGTGAGAATGGTCAATTTCTTGAGAAAAATATGATAAACATGTATTAACTTTATTAATAGACAGAATTAAAACTTCACGCTTAGTTACGCAGCACAGTAACTTGAAGCAGCTGAACACGTCATCATCAAGGCTTTCCGCAAATGTTGAATCGTTGAATAGCATTCACTGACTTTCACTGTCAATAAGTGTAGGTTAAGGAAATTTCTTAGGGGGCAGTTTGGTATGCCTTTATGACTGCAAAAAATCTGAGAACTGATATGCTTTTATTGAATAAAATAGCTTTACCCCATATAGCTATCCAAACTTTTCAATCCCCTTTCTTTTCCTGTTGACTTCTGCCTATATTTTCTGCTCTCTGGAGCAGATGTGATTCCTTTTGTATCTGGTGAATACAGCTTTTCATGCACATTAATGTAATCCAAATAGTATTTATAGCTGATGGTACTGTTGCTTTTAGATTACATTCTCAAAATCACCAACATTTAGAGAATACTGGATAGACCATCTATGTTTAGGCAAGGTTTTTCTCAGGTGTACATATTCTGAAGTGGTAGGAATATATTCACGTCTTGGTCTTTGGCAGTCTCAGTGCAGAAGCAAACTGCACGGGTAATTTTTGATCAAGACTTGTTTTAGAGAAGAAGCATAAAATACGCTTCATTGAAGTTCAGTTTTGTAATCAATTTTAAATTGTAATTAAGCATTAATGTAAAATGATTTAGTTCTATTCTTAGACTGTTTACTGTTAAGTTGCTGTTCATCTTTCTGAATCTTACGCCTAAAATTGAAAGATGCGAGACCACTGGAATTCTAATGCTCTGAAGACTAGAGTGGAAAAATAACCCACCACAATCCTGGGACTCTGTACCAAAGAAGAAAAGGAAGATAATCTGAGGTTATCCAGGAAGGAGACTAACTAGCAGCTGAACTTGGTGGTTTCAGGTAGCTAATCATTAGACATGGCAACAAGTCTTTTCACTGATGTAATTTCTAGTGTATGTATTACGATTGTCATTGATGATACTCAAATCTCAGGAGAAGATGAATGATGCAAAGAAAAATTCTGGATTTCTGAAAGTATTTAAGTACTTTTGCATAGGGAGGAGGAATCTCTCTTGTTACTGTGTTATGTTCCTCAGATACTAAGGTTTGTTTTCAATGGTGGCAGAGAAATGGACATTATTCTTCGTGGTGCCATACCACAGAGATAATGAAACAGGGAAATGTCACCAGTGCAGTGTAATTCTGAAGAATCCAGAAGAATATTCTTGTATTAGATGATGTATTAGCCTATCATTTTTAGTTCATCCTATTTTAGCAAAAGTTATTTTTGCAAAACATTGTTATGTTGAGGATTTATACGCAGATTCCTGTGTAAACTACCTGTGAATATGGTTTGTCCTGGAAACAAATAGTGTGTTAAAGGTATTTAAATCAGAAATTCATTATTATCTTTTGAATGTCTGCCTCTTGTTTTCAGAATGTTTCTGTGACGATTAATCTCTCATTCAAATGAGGAACTTAACGCGGCAGTAAAATCTGGAAATCTAGTTGAAGGGATATATTCTCTTGCCACTTTCTCACTTTTTCTTCAGTAAATATGAGAAAGTGCTTCACAAGAGCATGGATCGTACTTTTTGCTCGTATTCACCTAAAGCTTACTAATTTTGGAGAAGTGGAATGAAGTCCTGAATATTTATTTTTACTCTTAATGTGCTCGTTCCAAAAGTAATTGTAATTGCAAGAGAGGGAAACAATTGTGTTGATTCTGACTTTATGCTAATGTAAAATATTCAGAGCAGTCTTCTGAATTTGGAACTGGTATTTTTATAATAACTGTTTTGCTTGAATCTTGTGGTCTAGGTGATGGAGGAGCTCGTAGCTCCTTCCGCTCAGTGCAGAGCAACAGGTGTACTTACCAGCACCACTTCTTAAAGAGCAGATCCACACTTCCAATGTAATATCTGTCCAAAGTGGCTTAATACTTTTGATCTGTGTATGTTGCATTTTACATCTTCCAAGTCTTTTACAAGCAGATAATCAGGTATTCAAAAATAAAATACTGGGATGTAAAAATTGGATCTTATGAATGATTAATTACTGAAGGTCTCCTTGTGGATTTTTGCTCAGTGCTGCACATGTTTTTAATGGAGTGTCTGAATGATGTTGCCTATATGTAGTATATGCTTCAAAAAGTGAATTCATCCCCATAGGCTTTAACTAACATGAATATTAAGCTACCCTTGCATAACAATAATAAAACCTAAATGCTGGTCTTTTAAACTTGATAGGTTCAAATTTTTGTGTAAGAAGCAAGTGGACCATTAAAGCATTTTAAATAATAAAACTAACCCCAACCAAACCACCACCCAGTTAATAAACAAACATGCAGTTAAAATTAAAGGCAGAGTAAATATTTAATGGACCAAACTTTCCTTCTTTTGGCTTTATTCTGTGAATCTAGTTTAGAAACCATTGATTGGGCTAGAAGTGACTTGGCATTCAATATGTATTGCATGTCTCAATAATAAATTTGTTGCTTCACTGAAATGCTTGGCAGTATAACTTTACAAGAGCTCTTTTTGAAACAACCTGACCCAAGGGCTAAAGCTTTTTGGCGAAGATGAAGTTGTCTTAGCATTTGCAATGTGTGCTAGTGTGTTTGCATTGTAAAAATACGCATAAATTGGAACTGAAATTCTAACTGAAATTTTGTGTAACATTAATGCATAAAAGAAAAAATACAGCGAGTAGAAGTTGTCTCTAAGCTATTATATAAACAACAAACAGGTTTTTTTTTCTTTGCTGGTACTCCGAGCACCTTATGAAGTGTTAATGTAATTGCATTTCTGCCTAGACTGAAGATGTTCTAAGGATGAGGTGTCTCTAAAAGCATTTAATTTGTCTGAATGTGCTCACAGCAAAGCTGTGTGTTTTATTATTGAGTAAACTGGAACACAGTTAACTAGAGTTGTTCTGCAATTTGTCCAAAAATTGCATTAGTAAGGAAATGTTTAGCCAAAGTGTTGCAGGGACTATTGAAGTAATAACTAAACAGGATGTTTTGGTAAAAAGTCACTACTAAATGTCATCTGTTCTGACTCTGAACTCCTGTTTACTGCCCAGCTTCAGCTTAGCCCTTACCACTTCAGGGACACATGAATCACAGCCCAAAGGAGATAGCTCTGTAGTACCAGCAGTCTGTCGTATTTTGCCTAGGCATACAGGTGTCATTTTAGAGCCTGAATTAACTTTTAGTCGTGGACTTGCTGAGAATATAAAATTCACTTAATCTTTCTCTGGTGGGACTTCCTAAACCCTTTTCCGCATACTTACCTCAGTGCTGTTCTGTCTTTAGTAATGGACTTATACAAGATTTATACATTCTTTGATTTTAAACTGAGTCTTGTAAATCCTCATACTCTGGCTCAGGGACAGGCAGCCATTCCCAACTAAATTGCAACTGGAATGAAGAGAACTTTACTATCCAAGATCTATTACTGTTCCTCCTCCTTCCCTTCCCCTGTCATCCTCCATCTCCCCTGCCTCCCAAATCTGGTCTTAAATGTTTTTTTCCACAGAAGTGTACATACAAATATAACTTAGCTTAATATTGGAGATGGTTGTACAGTCTGATAGTGGAATACTTCTCCATGTGTTGGGTGAATTCCAGTGTTTAAAAGTATAGTGAGGAGTCCAGAAGACATGACTTTGCAAGAACTACTGCTGCCGTTCATCACCTTTTTAAAAAAATCACTTCTGAGATGTAGGAAGAGCTTTCCAATAACATCTTCTGCATGGGATGTCTTCTGCTTTCCAGTATGTACTTACCTTCTTGCCAGCTGAGTTGCTGATTGGGTCCACTTGAAATTCTCTTCCTTATATTGACCTGCAGCTGAGAGCTCCTGCCTCCACTTGCTGTGCCTTGCTGCTAAGAAGTTTTGAATAGAGGCTGTCATCACATGGGCTTCTGTACTACTGAATCTTTCTTCTTCCTTAGCTTCATGGTCATCCAGACTTGATCAGAAGATCCTTGGGTCATGTTTTACAATCTTTCCAAGTGCTCTTACAGTTTCATAGAGGTGCTGCTTTGTTATCAATATTTATGCTGAGGCTCGAAGAGCCTTACTTCTGAGGCATTTCGTGAGCAGTTAAAATAATAAAGTCCTTTAGAGAATATTTTAAGCCTAATTGGAAACTTGTTTTAAAGAGCTTTAACTATATAAGATAAGAAGGAAAGCTAAATCTTCAGGCTGTGGTGAAAAATATCTTCATGGGACTGTAAATGTTGGGTTTTTTTTCATTCCTGGTAAATAATAAGAAGAGACTGTGCAGCAGTCTTTGAAATGTAAAGGTAATGTGTGAGTACTTTTAGTTAATTAACTAAGCTTAGTAATACCTTTTTTCCCTGTTTTCCTGGGTATCTCGCATAGCAAACAAGAGCGTATCATTCATTCTTCCTGTTCTTTGGTTTTGAACTCATCTGCATGACATCTGCCTCTTCTCTCTGCCGTGGGCAAGAATAGTTACTCTTTGGGATATTTTTTTCAAAATACTTAAAACGAGTGTCATCAAAAGGTGAAGATTTTCCTTTTAGAAATATGTAAAGGGTTAATATGCTCATACTTGGGACTCCTACACATGCTCTTGAAATATGGGGGCTTTTTTTAACAAAAATTGTGGTGACTATATATGAAAGGCAGCCATGTAGCTTACTGCTGCTTCTAATGTAGTGAACCAGGGCTTAGGAAAGTCAGGAATGGAAACCAGTTTCCAGAATCCATTCTTGAGAGCCATAGCGTTGAAAAAAAAATAGCGTAACAAAACTCAGTGCAGGCCCTTATGGAAGTGAAAGGAGTTGTTTGTTTCCAGTTGAACAGATTTCACTCACAGTCACTCTAGCATAAATTTTACTTGCATGCACTCTCATCCGTGTCCTCAAAAGGATCAAGATGTGTGCCCTGATGTTGTGGCCAGAGTTGCTTAATGTGACACAGGACGGGACAAAGGTGAGTCCTCATCATGTCTCTTGGATTCTTCTAGATTTTGTAACACTTAACTTGTGGACTGTCCTCATGTACCACTTAGGAGTTGAAACTGTTCGGGACTTTTCCTCTAGGTATTTTGTCTCATCCCTCTTACGGCTTGGGCAAAATTCCTGAGTCTTCTGTTCTTTTGTTTTCCTTATCTGGGAATTTATGGCTCCAGTTCTTGTTACCTTATCTTAGGTTTATTCTTCCTCTTCTTGCTATCTGGTCATTTGAATGAAACCACATTTACCACGCTATGTTGCAATTGGCATGTGCAATTCCGTTAATCCTTCTTCTGCTGTTGCCTGTTGTTGCACACGTTTACATGCGTATTTCATGCATACCATCTTAGCATTTTTGTTACAGGTCTTTACAAGATTATACTCTCTTCCCCCAAGGAAAAGCTCCTAAGCTTGGTCTGCTATAGGCAATAGAGGACAGTTTCTGACTTCCATGCCAGCTTAAAGGATGTCCATCATTCAGAAATGGGCAGGATTCTGCTTCTTGAAAACTCAATTCAAATTCCATCTTCTCAACCTATGAGGGACTGTCTGTGCACCTGCAGCATGCATGGCTTAGGAGACAGCAGAATATTCTGCCCTCCTGTACAAGATGATGGAAGATTCAGAGCTCTAAACATGAAAGATGACAGATGTTTTCGCTAACAGAAAACTGGAAGTAGTTCTCATAAAGTGGCATTGTGTAACTTCCCAGATGCTTGGTGTTACACCAGATGAAGAAAACTGAAATTGCCTGAAGGTCCTCCTCTTGTGACACTAATTTTGGCTCTGTTGTTTTTAGAAATGTTTTAAACTGTGAAAATGGCACTGGTTATGTTATGTGGTTGACTTGGAACTCCTCTGCAGAAAACTAGACGAGTGGCTTCATCTTCATAACACAAGGCCAATATTTTAAAATGAATTTTTATATCTGTGCTTAAGAGGTAACATTTCCATGCTTTTTTTATTTTACTGTCTTGACAGGGTAATCAAACTATCATATTTAGCTTGCTGTAATTTTAATAGACTTGCTCCTTCCTGTTCAGTAGTGAGGGGTTGACTCTTGTTTATTCTTTTCTACAGGTTAGTGAATGTGGTGGAAAAAACCACAGCTTTTATATAGAAACTTTGCAGGGTGCAACTTAATTGTTTAAAAACAATCACAGCTGCAAAGTCTGTAAACTGAGTGGTTATGAGATAGAACTAGAGGACTGACCCATGTTTAGTGTTTCATTTCTTCATGGCCATGACTGAGCAAATAGAACAAGATTTTTTGCATTGTGCTCTTTCATACATTTCCCATTTTGGGATGAAAAGTAAAGCTAATTACTGACAAAACCCACAAGAGTTTATGAAGCTATTTATCACCATGTATTTTTGTCACTGTCACAAGGCTTGGTGTATATCCTAAGGGAAATCTTGCCCATGCATTAATAATCAGTCATACTGTTCTACTTTTATCAACTATGCCAGTGCTTATTAGGATTTACTTAGTGGAAAAGAGTACTGAGTTTAAGTCGTTAGAGTTGTGATTAGCCTCCACAATTTTTTATTGATTTGTGTGAACCTTTCATATACTGAAATACAAAGGGGAGCCTTGTCCAGCTTTACGTCTCTAGGCTGTGCCTTCTACTCTGGCCTGCTACAGGCCATTAACGATGAGTCTCAATGTGTGGCTTAGTTTATTACTGATAAATAGAGATAGTAAACTCCAGATAAAACTAACTTGCATCTCCCTCAAGAAAAAAGTGTAGTACTAAACAAAATAGGATTCTAATGTCTAAAGAAAGCAGAGAGGCTGATGTTGACTTAAAAAAAAGATTGATAATAGAAGGTACCTTTTTCTGCCTCTTCCTTTTCCCTTTAGCTACTGCTAAACTTTAAATACAAGTGACAATTTTTTGCTTCTATTGCTGGACTTAAAATGCTTAGAGACAGCGTAAAATACATGCATATGGCGCTTAATACTTAGATCAGTGGCACAGCAGGCTTTTATCCAGTCATCCTTCAATACCTAGCTGTCAGCTGTAAAAGTCCTTTGTTTTTTTCCATAGTGTGGCATTTGGATCTTGGTGGAATGGTTGCATAAAAGGTAGGATCCTTTGGGAGAATTGTTACTCTGCTTGTTAGAGGCAATTTCTTGTCCATTTTCTGTCCCTGGAGAATGTGTATGTGAGGTTTAGCATAGGCTTAACATTACTTCAGAGTGCATCATGTGATTATATTGGGTAGCACATGCAGTTTTTCAGGAGCTGCGGTGTCATGAACGCTGAGGCTAGCTGAAGCAAGATTTGGGGTGTGCTGCTTGAAAGCAATTAGCGAAGATCATAATTAGGATGTTCTGGCAGGTGTTGCGCAAAAGGACCCTGATGCCAGAAGGACCGGCGTTTTGTGTTCAGGAGAGCTAGGCAGGTTCTTCTGACCTGTATAGGAAGGCTGTTAGTTTTTTATACAGTACAGTTGTGCTTTTAATATTTTGGGCTCTGCCTTGTGACACTGAGGGTGTTCTCCTGAGTGTTTCCTGTTGTCTGTTCCCTCCCTGTTACAGAGACTGTCTCTGAACAAGCATTTGCCGGGGTCTGTGTCCCCCCCGCTGCAGCCTGAAGTCAAGAAAGAGGCTCAACAGCCAGTTGCAAGGACAGTATTTTTCACACTTTTCCTGGCCCACACTCCCCCAAAAGTCTTCCAGAGGTGTTTGTAGATGATCTTGATCAGCAGAGCCTAGTTCAGGACACAAAATACTTGGAACATATGCTTTTTTAAAAGGGTGGGGTGAAAATTTGAGCAACCTGAAGATGCTAAACTGTTAAAATATAACAGTGAGCCAGTTCAGCTGTCAAAGTGGAAGGCGGAATCTTCTAGCGAGATGTGACTGTAAGACCTCTCCCAACAGAACAAGGGGCTTTTCCACTTGTCGGTGTGTCCGCTCGCATCTTTTTGAGTGGCAGAAATGATACTGTTAAGAGTTCCCCTCTGAGCTTTTTTTCCTCAGTATTAAGAGCAGGTTCCCTTGGGGAAAGGAAGTCTAACTTGCGATTTTTATAATGGAAAACAACGACGTTGGTACTAACCAACATCTAGTGCAAGATGTTCTGCCCGTGGCAGGGGGCTTGGACAACATGATCTTTAAAGGTCCCTTCCAATCCAAACCATTCTGCGATAACTCTTTTGCTAGATATGTGCAGAAAATTGAAATAGTGTACAATGGGAATTAGACTGGGAAAATTTATAGTGCAAGAATAGGAATAAAAGGAAAACTTTTTCATTTAAGGAAGAAGAGAGCATTTTTTTTATAGCTTTCATGACTAGCTATGCATTCCCTGTTACAGAGACTAAGATATTAACAGTGTTCAGCTAGGTTTAATCACACATGTGTGTCTATCCAGATGTTTAGCTAACCTAAGGTAAGGCTGAGAACTTCAAATTTAAGACATGAACCAATCTTGAACTGCTGGGTTTTGGAAAGCTTCTTTCTTTTGGAGAGAGAGAATAAATTCTCAAGTTCTGCAAAGTTTTTCTGCATTGGATTGTATTGACTTTTACTTAAAAACAAATTGGGACTTGTGCTGGTTTTGGCTGGGGTAGCTGGTTCTTCACAGCAGCTAGTATGGGGCTGTGTTTGGGGACTTGTGCTGGAAACAGGGGTGATAACACAGGGATGTTTTCGGCCCTGCTGAGCAGTGCTGACACAGAGTCAAGGCCTTTTCTGCTCCTCCCCCCACCCCACCAGCGAGTAGGCTGGGGGTGCCCAAGAAGCTGGGAGGGGACACAGCCGGGCCAGCTGACCCCAACTGACCACAGGGATATTCCATACCATGTGGGGTCATGCTCAGCATATAAAGCTGGGGGAAGAAGGAAGGGGGGGATGTTCGGAGTGATGGCGTTTGTCTTCCCAAGTCACCGTTAGGCGTGATGGAGCCCTGCTTTCCTGGAGATGGCTGAACCCCTGCCTGCCGATGGGAAGCGGTGAATGAATTCCTTGTTTTGCTTTGCTTGCGTGTGTGGCTTTTGCTTTCCCTATTAAACTGTCTTTATCTCAACCCACGAGTTTTCTCACTTTTACCCTTCTGATTCTCTCCCCCATCCCACCTGGGGGAGTGAGTGAGCATCTATGGGGTGCTTAGTTGCCGGCTGGGGTGAAACCATGACAGGAGTGTAGTTTCACAGAGCTAATGTTTCCTGTGTATCTCCTATAGTAATATTAGAGAGTAATAAAAAAAAAAATCTGTAGCAGAAACCTGATACAAACTAATACTTCAATTAATACAGATGCAGAACCTCTCGAATCTGCATCAAATTGCCTTGTGGCAGACTTAACTGGAAGGACAATTTTTACTCATGGAGCTCCTGAAAATTTAATACTTATGCCAAAACCTATTGCAGATTCCTTCTGGAAGACAGTCGCTAGCCAGGGCAGCTTTTCAGTCCTTGGTTCCACCCATCTATCCCTCTGAATAAAGGACCTAAAAGAAGCGGCCATGTGTGAGCATAAATAATTGCTATCTGCAGGGCTTTAACTAGCGAATAAGAATCTTGTTCCTATTCAGTGGGCCAAAAATTAAATATATATTGTCAGGGACAACCTGGCTATCAAAGATCATGTTTTACTGTTGAGACAGGATCCTTTCCAATTGGAGGTCTGAGCTTGTTGAACCAGAGCTGGTGGTTTCCTTAGCAGGAATATAAAAGGCTGTATTGGAAGAATGGGTGTTACTTAAGCTTCTGCTTTTGTGTAACACCAGCGTTCAAATGTTACAGGCCTTGCTGGGCATGGCTGTTAGCAAGACCCTGGGAAAAAATAACTTTCTAGGTCAGAAAAGTGCATCAACCTCAATTTCCTTCTGTCTTGGGTGAAGTATTGTGGCACAAGCTGGGTCTCATCACTTCTGTTAGGAAAACAGCACTAAGTACATGCTCTTCTGAGGTTCTCAAAGAAAAGACTGAATGAAAATTAATGTTAATGAGCTTTTCAGACTAACATGTATTTTCATAGTCATCTTTTTTTATAAGGCAGTTACTGAAGTGTTAATCATTTGATTACTGGTTGTTGTAGATAAGGGAGTAATTGGTCCCTTTTTGTAAATTATGGAAATACTTGACAGGAAAGAGCAGCCGGCCAGGCAGCAGGCATGAAAACTCTTGTTTGTGTGGGTTATTGCCTGAAGAGATTGACTGGAACAAAACCCCCTTTGCTCTGATGACATCTGGGTTGTGACAAAATTGTATTTCCTATTTGCTTCTCAGTAGCAAGGGCATGTCTTCCAGCAAGGTCTCAAATGCTTGTGAAACTTAGATAATTTTGGGCATCGCTTGAAATGTATATTTATCAATTTCTATTAGAAGTCATTAAAAAACTAATCTTTGGCTATGGGCAGGGAGAATAGTTGAATCTTTGCCTCCTGAGTGACAAATAGCTTTAGTGGGGTCTACTGTTTGAAGACATTTTACTGAGACTTAAGGAGCTACAAATTTCACTGATTTCCTGGGACTATAACAAAAATACATATATAATGTATTTTTGCCGTAACTCTTTAGAATCCTTTAGGAAAATCATACTATGCCCTCTGTCTCTGAAAGGAAGAGCATTGAGTGAAGAGCAACGTGTGTGAAATGCAGGATCATTGTATCTTTTTTCATATACTTAGTGTTTAAAACGGTGCTAATGTGAAAACGGACTTGCTTCTTTTCTTTGTGTCCCTGTTATTGTAGCATGTGAGAATAAACTGCAGATGATATCAGCCATTCACATAATAGCTTTATGTGTGCTCATCTGCTAGGTAGGTGTCATTCCTTGTTATATCACGCTAGTTCACTCGACTCTGTTGCTTCCCTTCCTGCTGTTCTGCACCAGACAGTCATAAATATTCATGCACGCTTCCTACCATCTATCTAGGCTTGTATACCTAGCTTATGGTCTGTTCTAGTTTGTTAAATGCAGGCTTTTTTTAACACTGGAGTGCTGAAGGCTGTCTAGTGAGCTAAAAGGCTGATGTCACAGTTTCTGGTTTGTGAGGTTACTGGGAACTGCTGAGATATTGAGGTTTTAAAAGATTTTGCTTGAAAATTCTTCCATCACAAAGAGTTGACCGAAGTTCAAGACACTTGATTATTACATGGTAAAATGCAAATGCAAATTTCCTCAGCAGCAAACATTCTGGCCATGCTGTTTCTCACTTAATTGTAATAATGAGTAAAACTTGTCTTTGCACCTGAATCAGATGCTCAGCTGTAACAAAACTGTGTCAAGTTGCCTTGAGAAGTCCAGTTTGGATAGAATCTTTGTAAAGACTAAGAAAATCAAATTTACAATGAGAAAATAGGTACCTTTTGTTCAGTATCTTTCAGTACTTTAAAATACTCGGGGCTCTGTATAGAGAGGAGGTGAAAAGGGTGTGTTTCTGAGGCCAGTTACCATGTTGGTCCTTTCACTGGTTCATTGGTCAGATGCTGTATCTCATTAAATTAATCACCATTTTGTGCAGAGCCCTTGCTCTTGGTTTTCTTAACCGGGGCAATGCTATTACTGTTCATCTGGGAAGGTGGTAAAATGTGTGTTTAAAAAAAAAAAGTGAATTTTTAAAAGGATCAATCCTCCTCCCAGCATCTTACCTGAACAGGGAGCTAGATAATGAGCAGCACATCTTAACCTGAGCCAGAGGATTGGGCACTGATATTACTTCACACTATGAATTTGAGACTTCAAGGTTAGTAAAGATGTTAAGATTCTATGTAATGTCCAATACTATAGCCTGGGATTGGAAAAAAAAAAAAATAGTTGATACGCCTCAGGATTACCTTGGGCTTCTGAAAGTCTGTTGTATTATCCAGTTGATTAGTTTCTGTAGAGTTATTAATTTTAATTGCTTCTAATATAAATAGTCTTTGAATATGGTGATGGCGGTGGTAAGTTATTTCTTACTGCTTTGTCAACTGGTGACTAACAAATGTAAATAGAAAATAAGAAAATGCAAAGCACGTTCCCTGTAGTTCACTAAGGCAGGACAGGCTGCTATGGGGATGAAATTGGACTGTGCGAATCCTCTGCTGGGAATTCCTGAGGACTCATCTATCTTAAAACTTCTGATAAGAAATAATGCCCGGTCAGTTCAAGCTGTCACAACCAAATAGGATGTGAAATGTCTCTGCCAGTGCTGCAGCCCATAAGGGCAGGTGTGAAAAATGCGCAAGGGTGAGACCTTTAGCTGGGAACGGTGATGCATCTTTTCAAAGATGAGGAAGGAGGAGGTGGTAGAGTTAGAGAAAATCCTGATGGACCTTATGCTAGTGAATTTTAGCATGTGCTTGCCTGTGTTTTACTGTCTTGATCTGTTGCTCTGTTTTAATTTGGGGAGGAACAGGAAGACAGGAGGTGTCAGAGCAGGGTGTCGTTGATGGCAGCTTGAGCTTTCTTCTTTCCTCATCTCCAGTTGTAAAAGGCTACTGAATGGAGATATTATTTTGTATGAAATAGCACTCTAAGGGGACAGTTATTCCTTATTCTTCTGCTTCCTTTGAATTTGAATAAAAAAGAACCCATTGCCATGTACCTGCTCCCTTGTAGACATTATAGTGCTGGTTTCATGCCTTTTTGCAGACTTGTAGCTGCAGATTTTGTTAAGTGTAGTTCACATCCCTGGAGTGACTGAATAGCATGATACAAACATTGCAGTGTATTTTAGATGTGTGGACTCATACAGCTGTGCTAGCAACGGGCAAGGTATAAGATGAGTATGCCAGGAGCAGTAAGCTAGCTTATGTACTCTGCTTTGTGGGTACAAGCCAATGACTCTCAAATTGAGAGCTAGAGACTACCGGCAGTCCCTGAGGTCAAAGTAATTGATCCACGACTGTATCAAACAGTTTTCAATAGTGCTTTTAATTAAAGGAGAAAAAAAGGCTTTGTTGTGGGTGGTGACCTGAAAAGAAATTAAGGATTGGCAGGATTCATTGGCCTAAAAAAGTCAACTACGGTTGTTGGACATCGTTATTGATTGTCTGCCTTTCTAGAATTACTTTTTGAGGTAGGATGCCATAAAACCTACACAAACTGCCAAAAAACCCTTTCTGAATTGGTTGCTCTGTTGTCTGTCCTTTCCCCCCTCAACCGTGTACAAGCTGCTGGCCGCTGCCAGCAGTATCTTTTTGCTGCTGTTTTTCACTGGGTGATGATCTGTTGTTTGCAAAACAACAGTTGGTTTCCTGTGCTGCTGCCTACCATTTGCCATGCACAGAGGACTCTGAGCGTGAGAGTTTGTGGAGTTCAGTCGTCTGCAGCCTGTAGAACCTGCTTTTAAGTTCTTGAAGGACTTTGACTTATTTTTTTACATTTTAGAAGTATCCTTATGATGGACCAAAATGTCTACTGAACTGCCAAAGAAATATATAAATACCGATGTTTTGCATCAGCAGGTTATCTGCAGATCTTCACTGGCCTATAGTTCCTGTGTAGAGCAATGTAGCTGCAAATTTCCTTTGTCAAAGAAGTTGCAACTAAAATAGAAGTGACAAAAGTGCTGGAAGTGTATGAAATGGGCTTTCTCTTCAGAGTATGCTCCTTGCTCAGGGCTCCCTATGCCTAACTGATCTGAAGCTGACGGCTTGACTGTAGGTACTTCAATTTCCTTTGCAGGTCTTTGTGTGTTTGATCTAGGCCACTAGCTTTTGTCCATTGTTTGTTCTATTTTAAATGAATGTGAAAAATATAATCAATTAAAATCAAGGTGAGTTGCCTCTGTTCTCTGGGGTGAATGAAATAAAATATGTTTAGAGTAGAAAATGATGCAACATCTCTTTAATTACTAAAATTATTTAAAACAAAACAAAACTGTTCCTTGTTTTTTTGAGTCTTGTTTCCCTGTAACTCTCTGGATATTTTACATTAACTTCCTAAAGAGAATCTTAAATTCCTTCTTAAAGAAGCAAATCTGTTTAAAAGGACAAGAGTATAATTTATAACCGAGATCTTTAACTAGGCTGGGAATAAATTATCTTAAAAGACGCTATTTGAACCATTTTGTTTGTACATAAAGAAGCCATTGCTGCTTTGGTATCATGCAGGAACCACTGAAGTAGTATGAAAGCCACTTGCACAATTTTTGTAGTGTTAACAGTACAAAATGTTCTTATTTCCTGGAATCAATGGGGGCAGCCGTTCCATTTCAGCAACCGGGCTGGGAGGGCATCCTTCAGGCAGCTTTATCCTGTGTAGCCAAAATGTGCTTTGAAAATGTCTGAAAAATGTGCATTTAATATTGCCCTTTGCTCTAAAAAAATTTTTAAATACTTATAGCCCTGCTTTTTAAAATTAAAAATAACTTTTTTTACAAGACTCCGTAATTTTAGTTGTAAACAAAGCTACCTACAGAGGGTAGAGGCATGGATGTATTTCAAGAAGGTTTATTCTTCGCAGGCTTTCTTCTGTGTTTTTTTCCCTGTTTGGTTTTTTTTTCCCCTTTTGATTTATTGGAGTCTTAAGAAAGCAGAGTATTGGCTCAGATGGTCCTTTGGTCTGATCTCATCTGGTGTCTTGCATCAGGAAAGAAATGGCAGAATAGAAGACGTTCTGCTTTGAGCAGAAGTGGAATCAGTGGGGGAAAAAAAAACAACTTCAGGGTAAAAAATTCTTTAGTTAGACCAAGGAGGCGAGACCACATCAACTCTGCCTTTTACCTCTGCTCTCTGTGACTAGACTTGATGCTATCCTCAGAGTTCCTCAGCTGCAACTATGGATAAACTTAATCTTACTGAGAATTTGTTAGATGAATGCAGTCTGCTGGCTCTGTCAGTGTCTTCGGGATAATGAATGAGTTTTGTTTCTCGCTTTCAGGGAACTGGGTGAAATTGCCATAGCTTGACAGTGAGGAGCAGAGGAGGATTTTTTTTTTTAAAGAAGCTGCTTTAATCACTTTATTACAGCATTTCTGTTTTAAGAACTCAGACTGACATACCTAAAAATACTCTTCTTGATTACTGGCTCACACAGATCATTTTAAGTCAACTATAAGCATCCTCCTTTTGGGGCTTCTTTTTAAATAAAAATCTAAAAATGGTTTTCATGCATTCATAATTCAGTATATTGTTCTTAGCAATGCTTTTTCCTCTTGTTGCCTTGGGTTGTTTTTTCCAGATTTGGACTAACAAGTTCTCTGATCCTCAGCATTAAATCTTTGAGTTTCAGCATCTCTTCTAGGCCTTGGGTCTCAAGTAACAGCAAATCTAAGCACGAAATTTGATGTGAGGCCAGTAGTTGGAAGATCTTGGAGCTGTATCTTTCAACAGGACTCCTCAAGTGGTATCGGGTCATCTGTTTTGAGACTTGAGGGCAGAACAGAGTTTGGCTTCTTGGTAAGAAATACTGTTCCTTGTCAGCACCTCATTTATTACTGGATTAGCTGTGTTATGGTGTGTCTAGTAAAGGAAGTGCTTCCAGTGAAGATTTTGAGGTGAGCTTATCTGTGAAAGAAAGTTGTAGTGTCACTGGGATTTATCCTTCAACCAAATCTTAAAGGAGTCTTGCAAAGGGCAAGTGAAATTTTGGGATTACACTGTGATTTATCTGTATGTGTGATGAGGCGGCTTTCTTCATCTTCCTCTCTTTAACTTAGGCTTTTAGCAAGTCTCTGTTAACCAAGTCTGCCTCTGAGAACCGGGAGAGTTCAAGTGGAATTTTTTAGCTTTACAATGAAAAGGCTGGATAGATTGATTATTTTTAAGATAATTTTACTTTGCAGATGTATCTTGCTTTATTTTTTATGACTGAAGCTTTGAAAGTGCTAAACAACAACTCGCTTGAACTCGGAGATTTAAGTGTGACTTTTCTGGAAGAATCCTTGGACAAGATGTGAATTTCTAATATAAGAGACGCAAGCATGTGCCTAAGAAAATGAAATGGGGAGGTAAGGCCTGCTCCCTCTTCTCGTACATCATACGAAGAAGTGGCACAATCCCAATTACTTTTCCTTTGTAGGTCACTCTTGACTGTTGCCTGAGCCCTTTGCAGACTCTGCCTGGCAACAAATGACCTTCTAATCCAGTGCTGGCAGGGAGATGATTTGTGTTATCTAATGGGTCTCCTCCATCCCTGGCTCTTGTGAGAGTCTCCCCAGTGACTCGTTACAGCACACAGCATGGAGTGCTGCTTGTAGTGCTGCCAGTGGTAGTTGGTTGCACGTATTCTGCACGCACTGGTGCAGAGGAGTTGTTGGTATGCACTATTAATCAATGTCATTAGTGGTGGTTGGCGCTGAACATACAAATCTCCAGCACGCAAAGCCCCAGAAGTGGGACAGGGCAGTCTTCAAGAATCAGATGAACGACCTTGAAATCTCTCCAGTCGCTGCTGTCAGATCAAAGTTGCTGGAACTATGAGATTAGCGTATTGATTTCATCTTGCAGATGAATGCTCTTTCTGAAATAAGTGCTAGGCAGTGGCTCAAGGCTTCCAGACAAAGAGTATTGATCAGGTTGACTCAATTAGCTGTTGAAGGCTTTGAATTTGGGCCCTCATAGTTAATGGCAATTTCGCTGATAGGAACTTCACAAGTTACCATCTTTTAACTCAGTTATATGTCTTGGATACTTTGCTGTTTGCTGCCACCGATTCAGTTGCTGATTTAGGAGAATGTTAGTACCTGGGCATCAACTTGTTTCTGTGCTGAACCAGTGATCAAACCTTTCCTTTTAGGAGTTTCCTGTTTTTATGTATCAGAACAGCCTACTTCTTTCTGTCCCATAATGTATTAAAACATTGCAGCTTATCAGAATTAATACAGATGAATGCTTCCACTTACTGCCTTGTACAGCAAAATATTTCTCTCTCTACTCTTCCCCCAGCCTCCTAGAAAAAAGCACCACACAGGCCCTGCAGTGTGTGTTAACGTGTGCTGTTCAGGTTTGATGGTTAGGAGGGTGAGTACAGTTGCAGCTGGTGAGTAGCTAGTTCAGTGTGAGAGCCACCAGTGGATCTCTAGGTCCATATTCTTCCTGAGCTGGTATAGCTGAAGAAAACCATCTGAGCAAGTCGGATACAAGCTTAAAAACTCCTGTTGGAGCTGGTTGCCTTCCCATCCAGGAGTGTATCTTGATAATCTGTGCACTTAAGCAATGGTGTCTGAGCCACAGCTGTGTGATTAGGAGCTGGTTAATGTGGACTTCTTTTTCATTGGATCAAGGAGCAGAAAACTCATCTAATGAAACCCATGCTGCTCCTGTTGTTCAGCCATTTAAGGACAGAAGAGTTTCCAAAATTGGTGCTCAGGTGCAGGGTTGGAACAAATGGTTTCTTTGGTTAATCACTTATTTTCTTAGCTTCTTTCTGGTTCAGAAAATTCTCGGATGCCTTGCATGTAAGTTCCTACACTGGAATAACATCTCACAACTCTGCGTGCCAAGGAACGGAGGAGAATCTGCTGCCTAGCTGAATAGGTTATTTCAGAGTTTAATTACCCTCACTTCTAAAATTGCATGCCTTTTCTGGTAGGACTTTGTTTGGACTTGGCTTTCAGCTGTTAGATCTTGATCTACAGAAAGAAAAGAGGCTGGAGACCACCTTTCCTTATCACTAAATTACTCCTCTGCTGTCCATCACATTTCAGTTGTTCTGGTAAACTATGCAAACTGCCTTTTTTTCTTGCCACAAAGCTCTTCCTCAGGTCTTGAATTGTTGGAGGTTTTTCCTCATTTGCTGTCAGTGTGTCCAGCAGAATCCCCCTCGCTGCTCCAGCCAAAGCTGTGCACTGTGGTAAAACCCCATTTGCAGCATTTCTTCCCCCACCTTTATTCCTCCAAGGATAATGTTAACTTTTTTTTAATGTGTGTCCCAGCAGCATACCAGAAATATTTTGGCCTAAAAGATGTTGTGTATTACTGCGTCGCTGACTAATGCTGCCCTGGACATATTTGTGAGTTGAAATTTTTCCAAGAGATTAAATTAACCCTGTAGATTTAAAAAAAACCTGCTTAACGAAACAAGACTGAAGTCTTGACTGTCTTACCTGCTTCCTTTGGTTATAACCCCCAGATTGCTTGCCCAGTTGTTTGCAATCTATATTTTAAGCAGCCAGTTGTTCTTCTCTGTGTGCATTAGCTTATGCTACTTCTCCCTGCTGAGCTTCATTTTCCTCTTGAGGTCACTTCTGCATTTTCAAGATTATTTTGAATTCTGATTCTGTCCTCTAACTTGCTTGCAATCACTCCCAAATTAATGCCTTCGATAATTCGATAAACATACAGCCAGCAAGATGGAATAGAAAGTAAGTGAAAATACGTAACAGAGTGGGATTCAAACTCTCCTGATCCTCAGTCAATAAATTGGCTCTTTTTTTGGCAATGTTCTTTATTACTGTTATATTTGAAGTCATGCATAGGGGCTTAACACTCTGTTGTGACGTTCCGAATAAAAACTGATGTAAAAATAAAACATGTCCAAGAGTCCAGGGACTTGACTCCAAAAGCAAATGCTGAACTGTGGCTCAATGGCCCTTCCTTGTTGCTCTGCCAAGGGAGGGGAAAAAGACCAGCTATTTCTGCAGGTTGTGGTGTGCTAGCTGCACAATGGGGTCTTCTTTCGTAAGGGGTTATCCTTCCCGGGAATTTAGTTTGTAACTGTTGTGTTAGGTCCATCATAAATACAGTTAGCATGTTGAAGTGCTCGGTGTACTCACAAAATCATGTGTGACAGTGCTTTAGCTGTGACTAGCCCAGGGGCCTGTACTGTGCCTCTGTATGGGAGAAGTGTGATCAACGTAATTGACAATAGATTAATTTCTGTGTGTTTTCATTCTCTGTTCAAGCTCTCTGAAACAGGGCTTATAGCAGCACGGCTTCCACAGGAGAATCAGCACATGCCTCCACATCACTTTAGTGTGCAACAGATGGTATATGAATCCTAAGGTGATTCATCCGGCTATTTTTTGTAGGGCTGGGGATAGTTTCTGCCATCAGCAGGCAGGGTGGTGTGTGTGGGGAGGCTGGGGAGAGGTGAGATGGTGTTAAGTATTAGGAGTGGCTCTTTTAAAGAGGGAATATTTAAAGCCTGTAACCCTCTGGACAAGGTGTCTGTTTATATAATCTAAACTTGTGAATTTCTGAAGAGAAGATTCACTGACTTTTCCTTTTAATTATAGATACAGTGGGAATTGTGGGTTTTGGCTTCCGCCAGGATTTTTAAAGCAAGTTTTATTTTTTAAAGGAGAAATGGTGATGCTTCAGTAGTCATGGTGGAATTAAAACTGTAAGCAGTTGGTATTAACACTAACTTTATCTGGTGCCTGTTGACATACTATGTAAAGAAAACCTCGGTCTGTTTGGAGAAGAAATGTCTTAGAACTGAAGTGCATTAAGACACTCTATCCAAACGTTTGTTGAAGCAGATACTTAAATTTAAGCAAGCCAAGTCGCACCTTATTTTTTCCTCTCTCTTTGTGAAATGAGTGAAGGTAGGGTATTATTTCATGGATTTGATTACATCCCCTTGCACCTCTAAAGAATTAAATTTGACTGTTTGCATCAGTGGCCACGTGAGGAAAAGCCAGCTTGTTTGTGGTGCCGCAAAACCCATTACTGGGATTTATAGTGTGTGCTGCAGTGGGAAGGTATTGGATTTGCTCATCTCTGTCCCTTGAGGATTGTTGCTGTTGCTGGGTCTGGAGTGAAACCCTCTTCCTCTCACAGCCCATGGCTGTTTGTCCTGCACCAGCTTGTGCTGTTGTTCAATGCATCTCTGGGGCCCTGGGATAAATTTAAATAAGGGATTCAAGAATCCTGCCCATCTACGATGTGTTGCTTCCAAAAACCTACTCACTGAAGGGAATGTTTGCTCTACCTTTGCGAAGGCAGCTTTTTAACTTTGTGGGAAACCTGATTATGCCTATGGAGCGGAATATGTTAAAAATTCACACAGGAATTCAAATTTTTACTTGGGAAAATCTTTTTTCTCAAAGGCTGTCTACTAGATCCCTGTTAGTTTAGCACTTCTACAGAGTTAACTGAAGTTTGCAGATGGATTAAAATGCTGCTTAAGTATGATACTGGGGATTTTGTTGGAAGTTTTATACTAAGATTTAAAAAACCAAAAAAAACCAGAAAGCCCCCCAAAAACACCACCCCACTTCCCCACCCCCCAAAAAAGTCTTGGGTTAAATTCCCCTATTGCCTTGATGGTCACCCTTGCAGAGGACTAACATCTCTGGAAGCTTATTTGAAGAACACAAAACAAGCTTTGGCTTGTGCGCATCTAACTGCCTTTTGTCTGTATCTGCAATGTTTGGCTAACATAAGTCATACAGCTCTTCTTCCCTGCCAGTGGGAGATGGCAAATTCCAACTGCAAGGAGGTCAGAAGAAAACAACTGGAGGTGATATATTCTTGAGTAACTTCAGTTGTTTCCTAAATAATTTGCCTACAATTAAGAGTATTTAAACATATTGAAATGAAGCACGTTGAGATGTTCCAGTTCCTGCATATCTTGCTGGTCCCCTCCGGGTGAAGATGGCATGGAGCAGGAAAAAGTTGTCCGTTGAGTGTAAGTTAGGCTTTGTCCCAGCTCAGCTGTATCGTTGGTCTTACAGGAGTAGAAAGTAACTGTTGTGACAATGACTGTTTTAAAATGAACCTCATATTACTTGTCTTTTAAGGAAAATGATATTACAGGGTAGTCCGATACCTGGCTGGAATGTTACAATACACACAGTTTATGTCGATCTCGGTTATGAAATGAGGATTTTGACATAGTTTGTGATTTAGCCTGACTAAGCTGAGTCGCAGTTACAGAGGAGCTGCAGCATCACAAATGGCTGCATGAAAAAGGCTTTGCCTGTGTCTCTGTGACTATCCAGTGTGCTTGCACATGCTGCAGTGACACCTTCTGCTTGCGGTGCTGACTGACTTCCTAACGCTGAACAGCCGAGCAAATACACCAGTCATGAGCTGCAGCCATCACTGGGGTGGATAATGGCATTTTTAACAGCATAGGAACCTGCTTATACAAAAAGGTGTAGAGAATATGTTGTCAAAGGAAGGGTGAAGTTAATGGAGTGATAAGGACTGCAGGCATTGTGGGCAGATGGTAAACAAGCCTCTCAACAATGATGCTCTTCAATCTTGTCTTATGCTACTGTGATACTACAGCAGGGACTGCCATTTGTGTGACAAATGTGGAGAGTGTGATATTGAGGAGATGCTCAACGAGTTGTATTTTAAACCGACACAGCTACCTTGTTTTATGAGTGAGAAGAGCTGTCTTGTTTGTAATAATTTGTTGTAGGGGTTGTCAGACCTATTACCTTTGTTCACTTAGTTCAACTAAAATTTCTGAATGACTTAGTAGAATCTGGAATGGTCAAATTATTTCAATTTTTGTCTAGAATCACAAATGTTTGAGAGTAAAACCGATGCTCAGGAATGATACAGGAGTCACCCTTTTTCAGAAAAAATGTGTCTACTAGTGACTTTGCAATTGTAAAGTGAAGTAACTGCTCTTTTGATTGTAGGAGGTTTAATTGCACAGTATGGATCTATTGGACTCAAAGTAAAATTCCTCCTGAAACCATTTTTGAATCACTTGTTTAAAACTTGCACTGAAATTGTTCCTTGAATCTGTGTTTTGTTTTGTTTTTTTTCTTCTTCTAGTGGGGAAGACTTCCTTGATCACCAGGTTCATGTATGACAGCTTTGACAACACCTACCAGGTAAATTAATCCATGTTATTGTCTTCTGTAAGGCCTGTCTGTTGCCGTGTCTCCTATTGCAAGAAGAATCCATTTGATTGCAGTGGATAACAGTTGGTACACTGACCAAATTCTTGACTGTAAAATCTTTAAGCTTTGTATTTTAATAACCTTTCAGAATGGCATTTCAGCATTGGATTCTGCTTGAGTAGCTTATCTGCTACTTGCAGCAGGGTAAGTTGTGGTTCGAAAGGATAGGCTTCTTGGGTATACCCAAGTAATAGCAGTTGTTAAATCTACCATTTTTTTTTTTTCACCATTTGCCACCAGACCATCACAGATCTAATGCCTCTCTGGGGAAAATGTAACAGGCACCTGGCTCTCTTAAAAAAGAAGTAAGCTGAGCAGCGAGAGGTTCTGCAGTGGGGTGAACAAGGACTCGTGGAGCAGAAAGCAGTGGACTGTAGGATTGGGTGTGTTTTAGGACACTATTTTATGCTGTCTGCTGGAACAAAGACCTCAAAACTGGTTGTTGTACACGTCCCCATCTGTAACTGCTTATTTTATGCTTATTTATTTATTATTTAAACAAGATTGGGGTTGGCAATGTTGGGGCTGAAGCAGGGGTTGTCTTTTATTCCAATTGGTCCTGCAGCCCCCTCACTGCTTCATGTTTGATGACAAATCAGTTCAAGTTGACACAAGCTAACTTTCCTAAATTCTGGGAGAGCAATCATTGTTGCCCACTCCCAGAATTTAAGATGAGCTTCAAAAGGTGCCAAGCCATAAAAGTACTTTAGTTTCACAAAGCGTATCTTCTCTAAGCAGAACATGCTTCATGACTTGGTTACAGTTGGTGACGTTCTGAATACACTAAGCTGAGAAAAATCTGTTCCCTGATGAATGTGAAGGGTTTTTTAGCGGGATGGGAGGAGGTGGTAATGGGAAAAAAATAAGAAAAACGCTGTGACTCTCTTGTTATTTAGTGTCTATCCAAGTATCTCCTTTGAATCTCTTTACCCCTTAATGATTTCCTTCCTCCCTCTTCAGTAATTCCTCATTGCTGCTGCTAGGCAAGTTGGGTAGAATGAGATGTAAGTTCTCACTTAACTATGGGAGAAGCAAAGCTTCTATGGTGTAGGAGGGCTAGAGTACACATCATTGCTCCCAAGGGAGCAAACATCCTTTCAAATTCTACCCACTGTAATTACATGGACATGTGAATGCAGTTCTTTTATTTAATCTGTTTCTTTTCCCACAGTATTTTTCTTTCAGGTCTGCTCCTTTTCTCTATGGAGCTTGCGTCCTAGTTCCTTCTTGAAGAGTTTTGACCCTCTGTGCTTTATGATAATATAGTTGTCTCCGTGGGAAGCTGGTCTCACATGATGTACTAAATGATTGCAAAATGAATGAGTGGGACTTAAAACAGTAAGAAATCTTGAGGGCTTACAAGATAGCTTCAATTTAGCTATCACTGATGTGTGCGTATTTTGGGTGTTAAAGTACTTGGTATGGTGTAATTCATCCAAAGACCTCTATTTTGCTGAAGTCATGACTGAGGTAGGGCGATATGTCCTATTTTGCTGTAGCTGGAAGAAAGAACGAGTCATAAAAGCTCCAGTAATTTGACCAAAATCACGCCACATGTTAGTGTCAAACCAGAATATAAATTTCTCGATGCCCAGGATTATATACAGACCTCTTAAAGCCAAATACTTGAATGATAATGCATATCAAACTGTGTATGTGCTTAACTGTAGCTGTAGGTTAGTTGATGGATGATTTGCTTGTTCTGGACATTTCTGATAAATTTTGAATGTATTATTTTCTGAAAGCTGCCACGACCTATCATTTGAACAAGGTTCTTTGTGTTCAGTTGGTAAAAATAGAAAGCTGGCATTTAATAAAATCTGTGCTGTGCATTAGTTTTCTTTCGCTTGCTGCTAGATAAGAGGAATTCAGCTGTTGCCCCCGTAGCTTATTAATAAACTGTTTTCATGAAAGCGGCATTTGTGAATCAAACAAGAACTCGCTGTGCTGTGTCGAGGAAACCCAAACACCTGAAATAAAACTGTGCCATTGGTGGTGTATATTTTCCCAGGAGTGATTCCTCTCCATGGACATGCTGGGAAAGATCTTCCCTGTTCTGTGGCACCTTATGTGATGTATGATGAAAGACCAACGTTGGCAAACATGATGATTCTGTGTATGTTATGCAAGAGAAGAATTATAGGCCATGTTTCCCTTTAGCGTCAGCCTCTTGGAGGAGGGGAGAGGGAGGACAGTGGTGAGTTGAAATGCTGGCCTGTGACTTGAAAGATAATTCAGGTTCTTGCTTTGCCTCAGGCTTCCTTGCATAGTCTTGGGTAATCTATGTCAGCAAGTATAGTCTATAAAATGGGGTAACAACAGTTTCTTACTAGACAGTAGCGTTGTAAGGACAGATGGATTAAAAAGTGTTCTCATACATGGCCCCATCTGTAGTGTGGCCCTCTTGAGCTTTTTTTGTTCTGCTTGTTGTCTTTAAACTTGCAATTGGGACTTACAGTACCACGCATCATGTTCAGAGCATGCTTAGTTCCTGCTTGTGAAATGCTGTGCACCACATGGAACAAGCGCGTTAAACCTGCCTCCGCTTTTATTGCAGTAATTAGCTTAGTTTCATATCCATGTATTTTTCTCCAACAGTAAGCAGACTTTTCCTCTACTCATACGTTGCACAGCTCTTCTTTACAACTGATCTGTAAAGATCCCCCAAGCTTTTTTGCTCCTTCTATCAGAATTGAGACAAAATGCCTCTTTGTAGGTTACCTATTTTAATAAAAGTCTGGGATCTAGAGTTTCTGAACCAGCTCCTTGACATCTGCTGCTTCTCTGTATCATTGTGATACGGTCAGAACAGTACAGTGGACAAATATATTTGACTGTAAATTATTCCATGTAATTCTTAAAGCTTGTGGGGGCTTAATTTAAGAGCCATTTCACAGCTTGAAAGTAACAGACCTGCCGTATGTTCTTCTCAACATGATTAGCACAAATATTTTCATCGCCCAGATCTAAAAGTAGTTTTGTGCTTGGCCTTTCTGTTGCATTTCCCATGCTGTGAGAGTTCAAGTGCAGGAATCTCACTGACTCGATGCATTTCTGTGTGGCACTTGCAGAGACTTCTTACGGCAGCGAGTGAGCTTCAGAGCTCTTGCTGCCATGCAGCTGCGTGGGAGGGATGGCATGAAGTACAGGCTGAGGCAGGTTTTGGGCTTTGCAGCTGATGTTCCAGCTCCTACTGAGAGCAGAGAAAATTTGAGTCTCCAGCAGTTTGTCAGCCAGAATGGGATCCTGACTTATATATATGGTGCAAGATCTTAGGGGTTTTGTAGCTTTTCTGCTGTAAAGCGAATTCAAATAGACATGAGGGAAAATAGAAGCATCTTTGAGGCAATCTTCCAAGGAATACCCTTTACCAAAACAATAGAAAACAAAAGCAGAAGGGAAGCATGTTGTTGCATTAGTCTTTTGAGGCTTCTCATATCTGCCTTACAGTTTTCAGTATCATCTCTCTATAATGTCACAGTTCTTGATGACAGGTGAAAATCACTGGGTAGCCATCTTGGGATCCACCAGTATTTATTTATCCTGTATGCATCTCTGGAACTCCAAGACTGCTGTCCTGATTCAGCCAGGAAGTTTTGTTTTCTGATGTGTTATATTTAGTTGCAAATGGAAATTCAATTTGGATTGTTGAGTTCTGCTTATTTAATTCATTTGCAGCTGTTTTTTTCTGTATTGCTCACAAGCAGACTGGCTGGCTCTATTCTTTATTCCTACCACGTAAAATATCTGGCAGAATACAAGGAATTAATTATGGGGATGTATAGTGAGAGCATAATAGCAGTCTAACAATATGGAGCATATACAGTAAAATAGACTTTCCATTAGAAATACCTGCTTCAGTGTGGGAGAGCAGGGAAGAAGTATCAAACCTCTTTGCCCTAGCTGAGAGACTTACCTCTTATCTGTTGTTTTTGGTTTTTTTTTTTTTTTCTTTTTTCTCTTTTTCTTTTTAAACCAATTGTTTGGAACATCTTCCAGGCTCCATTGGTGTTGCTGAGTGGTGC